>NC_079374.1:1862711-1905211 GCF_021018895.1 Seriola aureovittata | reverse complement strand
GTCGTATTCAAACTGGGCCCTCACGTAGATCTGTGGCGGGAAGTTTAAAAAGCACAGAGGTCACCGGAGGGGAGGGGGGGGGGGGCTGACTGAGGGGTGTTGGGGAGGGGGGGGTTCCAAAATAGAAAGTGGTGTGTTAAGTGAAAGAAGTGGAGGAGGAGGTACAGAGAAGGTGAAGAGGAAGCGGCGAGATGACGGACTTTGTTTTGCATATCATGACAGCTCAGACTGGAGTAATGAGGAGCCGACTCTCAGGGGGGGTGAGACCCTTGGGGGTGGGGGGGTTCTGGTTGCCAAGGAAGGGCTTTCTCCAGTGACATAAACCCAGAGCGTGCTGGGCTGTTAATGAGCCTCTCGCCACACGGGTAATTAACAGCACAGGCATTGTTTACGTGTCTATCACTTCACAACCACAGTCATTATCCTGCTCTACATACAGCCGTGTGCTGCGGCTGCACAGTCAGCTGACACAAGTGTCTGGGACTAAAGTGTGGTAGTTTTTTGGGGGGTGGTAGTGGGGGGGTGGGAGAGGCTGTCTCTTACCTTCACTGACATTTTGTCCTTGATTGGAGGTCTGGAAACAATCTAGGATTTGAAAGCATCACACACATCATGCAGTAAAATGGCTGTGCAATGTCTAAACAGCAGAATTGAGGCCGGGGGGGGGGGGGGGGGGGGGGGGGGGGGGGGTCGATGGTGAGAGAGGACGAGGGTGAGGTACAACTGCTTCCCCTTTGTTTGGAAGTATTTAAAATATATCAGACTATGAGACAGTAAAAGGTGAGTCGGATGTGGACTCTGCTGCCCTCTGCTGGTCGGATCTACAACCACTGACACCTGGGCTGAGGTCGAAGAGGATGAACACCCTCCTCTCTCACCTGTTCTCCTCCACCTCCACGGAAAAGGAGAAGGAGAATTCATCAGGAAAAAAACTGACTGCACTTAGACTGAGCTTCTTTAAACCAACTTTATTTAACTACCACCAGGACGATAAATCCTCCTTTAACCACAAAAACAAACTGGACTGAAACGTTGAAATAAGATGAAACTTCAGCCATTAAAATGATAATTAAATACAAATTATGAACTGAGCAAGAGGTCAGAATAAATTATATTCAGACATAAGTTTGTAGTTTCCTGATATTTCTTTAGATTTGTAAAGTAGAGAAATTCATTTTTGGTGCTTTAGTGAAACAACATTTATGTGTAGACTGAAGTATTTACTTCTGATGATCATATTGTTGACTAGAAATATATCCTGCTTGTTCTTCATGACGGATTTAAAGAGAATGAATCTATATTTATGTGATTTCAGTCGATCAGACATCAAACAGCTGCTCTGCTGTTTCTACATTTCCGTGTCTCTGCTGTGGTGAAACTACAACGATGCGTCGCTTTAAATGTGGCGTCGAAGAATTGTGGGACGGCATTTCTCCTTTCCTTTGGTAAAGGAAGCTCCAGTGTTTCCTCTTTGCTAAAGGAGACAAGACAGGAAGCGGTGAAGCTCCTTTCCTCAGCTCTGATACTTCAGATCATTTCACTCAGTTTGACTCTTCTTCTGTTTCGACCTCAGCCCGGATCTCCCAGCATTAAGAGGGAGACATCTTGTTTCTGTGTGATGTTGGGTGAAGTGTGAGGAAGCTGCTCACACACACACACACACACACACACACACACACACACACACACACACACACACACACAAACACGCTGTGACGGGATGAGATGGCGATTATGGAGGGTTGTTATGGAGGTCGAGGTTT
The DNA here is from genome assembly GCF_021018895.1 of Seriola aureovittata. NCBI lineage: Eukaryota > Metazoa > Chordata > Actinopteri > Carangiformes > Carangidae > Seriola > Seriola aureovittata. The sequence continues at coordinate 1,903,448 of NC_079374.1, read as the reverse complement.
CCCATAACTCCTGCTCTCACAGCCGTGTGTCGGCGGCCGGAGGTCATGTCTGACCGGGGATCAGTGGTTAGGGGGTGAACTCTAGCAACAATGCCTGTGCCATTATTACCACACACACAGTTAAAGTAAAGGAAGTCAGACATCACACAGCAGCGCTCACTCACTTTAGATCCTGTAACCTGAGACCTGATCCCGGACTCTGGACGGATCCAAGTCACATTCAGTCAAACTGGGTCAAAAGTAGAGACCCGTCCTATCGCAGCGGGTCAGTGTTCAGTGTCTGATACCAGAGCACAGGTGGAGTTTCATCCTGCTGCTGCTGCTGCTATCTCACTGTTTGGATCCGGTTTGATTATCAGCTTCTGTCTGACAGTTTAGTTTTCAGTTGGAAAACTCGCCAGATTCTGTGACACTAACTGTAGGAATAACGTACATTAAAGATCATTTTAAAAATGGATATAAAAATTTAAGGCATGCTAAACCAAACTGTGCCTCTAAGTCTTTAATGGAGGCTGCTGAACGGACTGTAGGACTCACTCCTGAAACTCTGAGACAGAACACATGTAAAGTCAAATCATTCAGACTAAAAACTAAAACCCAGTGGGGAGCGGTGATTGGCCGTTAGGTGCTAAAGCTAACTGACTGTGAGGACATGTTGACGGGGAAATACTGGGACTCTGTTCAAGGCAGAGGAGTCCTGTTCTGCCCAGAAAGTTGCTCTGTTTGTGGGGCGACCCGACGGCTGAGCGGCCCCCTTCTCTCTGTCAAATAAAGGAATCATGGCCAAATGATGATAATAAGGATCATTTTAAAAAAAGGTGCTGTTTGTCACCAGACTCCAAATCTACATCTAAACTCTGTCTCCGGTGGATCAGGTCTCTCTTTCTGATTTGCAAACCTCTACTGAAAGACTGAACTGATTTCTCCAGGTGAGCGCTGCTGCGTGATGAGTTCATGACCTCATACAATGATATAAAAGGGGAGGTGTGGTTGTTAGAGAGAACAGGTGAGGAGAGAGGGATCACAAAGACGTGTGTGTTGTTGTTGTTGCTGGTCTGGATCTACTTTACTTCACCGACCAGACACACACACACACACACACACACACACACACACACACACACACACACACAGACACACACACACACACACACACTGTTTCATTTGCATTAAAACCGTTCTGACTGTTCAGATTTGTTCTTCAATAAAATCAATAAAAGCTTCATCTGAACCCAGAAGCATCTGTGTGTCTGACGGGAGCCGAACAGCTGCAGCGGCCCAGAATCTAATATTTCTTCTTTAACAGTTTAAAAAGAGGTCAAAGGTCAGAGGTCAGAGCTCGGCCGGTCACCGTCTAAACAAAACAGCATCTTGTGAATGAATCCAGTTTGTACTGAGTGAAGCAGAGAAGAGGGTTGGGGAGAAATCAAGACACACACTTGTGTATGGGGGGGGGGGGGTGCAAGCGTCGTACAGTGTAAGTGCAGGTGAGCGAGTAAGTGACTTTTATTCACCTGTCGACCTTTGGGCTGGATGGTGGAGGGCAGGTCCTGTGGGAACAAAGCGTTGATGACAGAGAGACGAGGTTAAACGAGATAGAAACACTGGGCTCAGACGGAGAGGAGAAGCATGCACATTCATCTGCAACCTAGCTACTGTTGTGAAAGATAAAAAAACACAGACAGTCAGAGAGAGGAGAAGAGAGCGACTCTCATCTGTTAAAGCAGATCCGCCTGCGGAGCGACCAAGCAAGCACAGAGCGAGCGAAGCAGCTTCAGCATCAGCATCAGCATCAGCATCAGCATCAGCATCAGCCTCAGCCTCAGCCTCAGCCTCAGCCTCAGCCTCAGCACGCCCACGGCGTCAGAGTCTGTCCGGAGGAACAGGAGGAAGCTGCACAACCCCGTAAGGTTTAGTGTGAAGCAGAGAGGGAGAGAGTGTGTGTGTTTCCCCCGGCGCCACGGCAACCACAGGAGGCCCAGCGTGTTGTGTAGCAGCACGTAGCAGGCGTCACGAGGCGGCACACCAATTTGTTAACTGAGATATCGGACACGGGGCCTTTGGCTCAAACAGATGACCAGGGAGAATGACACGGGATCGAGTCAGGAGATCAGTGCAGGACGACCCGCCTACTGCTAATGCTACTGCTAATAATGCTACTGTCACAGTCACAAGTCAAAATAAAAACAAACACACACAACCCATGAGAGACGGACATCTACACGGACAAACGGATCAACTGACGGACACATGACACATCAACGTGACAGATGAGACGCACCGGAGGAGGGGGGTGGGGGTGGGGGTGGGGGGGCCTTAGACATGTTGTGGGTCTGTCTTTAGGGGTGGGGGTGGGGGTGGGGGGTTTCTGGGGGGCAGGGGTCCTTACCAAGATAGAACTGTTAATGCTGGAGTGGCCATTGGCAGGGGACTGCCTGGAGGTGGTGGGGGACTCTTTCTGAAATAAGACACACAGGTCAGCAGCGCACACACACACACACACACACACACACACACACACACACACACACACACACAGACACACACACACACACACACACACACAGACACACACACACACACACATACACACACACACACACACACGCACACACACGCACACACACACACACACACACACACACACACAGACACACACACGCACACACACACACACACACACACACACACACACACACACACACACACACAGACACACACAGACACACACAGACACACACACAGACACACACACACACACACACACACACACACACACACACACACACAACACACACACACACTCTTCTGGCGATGGAGAGGGTAAATTTGCAACAACACAATAGAGACCCACCACAGCGTTGACGTAATGAAATGCGTCAACAGGACATGAGAGACGACGACATCGTCAGCAGCCTGCACGTCCTCACATCACCACAGGGGGGCGCTACGCTAACACCAGCTGATCTGGGCGGCTCAGACCATGAGGTCATCACTAACACAGACCGTCACGGCTCAGAGACGCAACGTGTGTGTGTGTGTGTGTGTGTGTGTGTGTGTGTGTGAGACGACCAGACCCTTGAATCAGACTTCAATAAATGATTTTATGAAATGACTCGTGAGATAAATGTTTCATTTTAACTGAAATAAAGTGAAAATGGAGAAGATGAGATAGAAACTGAAATATTAAGATTTAGAAACGACATCTAATTGATGAGCAGAAAAGAGTGAACGAATGAAAAGAGCCTCTAAACAAAAGAATAACTAATAATCAAAGTGAACTGACAAATCACATCGTTTCATAAAGAGGTGATTCATGATGAAAAACTGAGTTTGTGTGTGTGTGAAGTTATATTTACTCCTCTTCTCTCCGTCTCCAGCTAAAAACGATGAAATCAAAGCATTGCTGTGGTTTGTGGGTATGATTTTTCAAAATAAAAGTTCTGCTATGTAGCTTGAGCCTAAATAAAGACAACCACAATAACCAGCAGGTTCCAAGTTTAGATTCTCTGCGCCGGGTTTCCAGTGTCTTTTTCAAAACATGTTAAAATAATGTAATTACATACGAGGTTTCACCTGGACAGGTGCCAGATTTAAAGGGCCCCTCTGGGGTCACATGGGTTCACTGGACTGCAGCTGAGTCCGTGACGGGAGCTCCTTCCAGTTACTGTTGATAAAGTTGTCCAGTGGTTTTATTGTCAGGGTGAACGGATCATTTCATGACTGTATTTCAGGTCGTCTGGTTGTCCGTATTTACCCGTGTGTTTGGGGCGGGAGGCGTCAGAGTTTGTGCGTGTGGACAGAATAACAGAAACAGCTCTGCCCTCACTATTTATTCTGTCAAACTCGAAGTGTTTGTTTGTTGTCGAGAAAACATCAGGTGTGTTTTTTCACTTTCCACTAAAGCTGTCGTGTCGTCAGGACAGAGAAACATTATATAAAGGTGTGTGGAGGTGGGAGGAGCTTCAGGCTCAGGTGATGACCCTCTGCAGGTTCATCACTACAAGTGAAACTTTCACATTGTCACTTTTTATTACTCTGTAAAACATTGATTATTGCTTCTTTAACAAAAGTGAAACATCACGAGCTTCAGCTTGTGTCGACTGTGCAGGTGTTGTTGTTTCTGTTGTTTTACCCACTCCTGTAGTGTGTGTGTGTGTGTGTGTGTGTGTGTGTGTGTGTGTGTACAGGTGTGGTGGAGCAGGTCGGGATCACACAGAGAGGTGTGGCTCGTTCCTGGACCAGAGAGGGGGGAGGGGAGGGGGGGTTCCGGTATCTTGGTTGTGAAATTGGTGTGCTGATTATCTGACCCAGCCCCAGCAAAACACAGCAGAACACACACACACACACACACACACACACACACACACACACACACACACACACACACACACACACACACACACACATACACACACACAGAGTCACACACGCACGCTCAGTAACCAGGCGAGCAGTTAGTAACCAGATCAGGAGCTCACAGTCAGAGGTCAGAGGTCAGAAGGAGGAAGAGGAAGAAGAGGAGGAGGCGTTACCTCACACGAGGAACCCTGCGTCCGGTAACTTGGCACTATTTTAAAGGTGATGCTGCCTCGCATCTCCCTCTGTAAACACACACACACACACACACACACACACACACACACACACACACACACACACACACACACACACACACACACACACACACACACACACATTAGCATATAACATTTTACTGATGAACAAACGATTAGTCAGTTTATCCATTAACAGAAAATGAATTTGAAACTATTTGAAGTCTTTCAGCTGCTGCAGTTAAAATGTTTGATGCTTCACGGTTTTCAGACGTGAGCATTTGATCATTTTCTTTGACTGAAATTAAATATTTCTGGACACTAACGAGCTCCCTGTGGGCTCCAGCGAGCTGTGATAGACACTCGTCAGAGTTTCTGATGCTTCAAAGCCCAAACACATAATGAATTAAATAAGAAAATGATCTGTAGACGAATCGATGATGAAGATAATCGTTAGCTGCAGCCGCGGTGGAGAAACTGAGAACGTGTTTAAACTGGATTTACAGCTGACGTGACGAGCTGAACTCTAGACGCTGGAGACAATCAGTCTATTAATCGATTAGTTGATCGTCTGCATCTATTCTGATCATCAAATAATCATTTTTGACATTTTTAAATAAAGATGGAACATGTGCTGTGAATCTTTCTTTGTTCTACATGACACTGAACAGAGACTCTGTGGAGACGAGACTTTTCTGACATTTAATCTGTTAATCTAAAAATCGTATAATGTTTATTTCACTGTGTCTCGTTCCTGAATATCAGACTGTCACTGTCTAATCTGTGTGTTTCAGTCTCTTCCTCCATGTTGCTTTCACTCCAGCAGCATCACAGTCATCATCATCTCGTCCTCGTCGTGGAGGCGGAAACGGGGAAAGAGTGGGAAGTACGGAGGGCGGTTTACTGTCTGGGCTGTTCTGGTTGCCATGACAGCGACATGTACTGGCTAATGGGGCTCTGAGAAACTGGGTGGACGAGTCTCCCGCTCAGTGGAGCGAGTGAGTTACAGAAACCTCCACAGCAAACTTTGATATCAGAGTCCAGAGGACACACGGCAAAAATATAAAACCAGCTTTAGTTATCTCACACACACACACACACACACACACACACACACACACACACTCACCAGCATCTTCTGCAGCTGCTCGACTGTCTGGTTGGCCACACTGATGCCGTTGATCTCTCTGATCTCGTCTCCGACGTGCAGCGTTCCTGAAGGGAAACGAGAGATCAGACGAAAGACAGACAGAGAGAGAGACAGAGAGAGACAGAGAGAAAGACAGAGACAGAGAGACAGACAGAGACAGAGACAGAGAAAGACAGAGAGAGAGACAGAGAGAGAGACAGAGACAGAGAGAGACAGAGAGAGAGACAGAGAGAAAGACAGAGACAGAGAGACAGACAGAGACAGACAGAGAGAGAGACAGAGAGAGACAGAGAGAGAGACAGAGAGAAAGACAGAGAGAGACAGAGAGAGAGAGACAGAGAGAGAGAGAGAGAGAGAGAGACAGAGAGAGACAGAGAGAGAGACAGAGACAGAGAGAGAGAGACAGAGAGAGAGAGAGAGACAGAGACAGAGAGAGACAGAGAGAGAGACAGAGAGAAAGACAGAGAGAGAGAGACAGAGAGAGAGAGACAGAGAGAGAGAGAGAGAGAGAGAGACAGAGAGAGACAGAGAGAGAGAGACAGAGACAGAGAGAGAGAGAGACAGACTCTGATGAGGCTCGACAACGAACACATTTTAAATCACACAGGAGTAAAAACAGACAATTACAGAGTCTCAGCTGCAGAGAAAAACTTCCTTTAACCAGACGATGAATCAACTGGGATTAATTAGCTGCTACAGTCGCAGTCAAACAGTGAAACATGTTTTACCTTCAACCACGAGAGCAGAGACGAACCAGCTGCTGTTTGTCTCTTTGTTTGTTTGTTTGTTTGTTTCCTCGTTTCGTGAAGATGAAGAAACTGTTTCTGCTTTTTACTCTGATGCCTCTTTTTTAAAGACTCAATCATTCCTGTCCGTCTGAATCTATATAACAGTAGTTAGAAAAACAACTTCTCTTCGCCTGTGAATCTCTGCTGCGACTGGTTTTCAGGACGTGTTTCTCTGTAGGACGTTTATCAAACACCTGTGTTGTGACTCGTGGTGTAACTCATAGTTCACCTTGTCTGTGGATCATCCCTCCGTGCATTATCCTCGCAACGATGCAGTGGTTCGAGTCGTTCATCTTCAGCGTGATACCCTGAATGGATCAACACACAAACACACACACACACACACACACACACACACACACACACACACACACGTGGAGTCAGTGGATGAGACGGTGTGTGAGGTCTCAACACAAAGCTCAGGTAAATATGTGAAAGTAGGAACCATTGGCTCGTCCGTGTTCTTCTGGAACTGGACCAGACGGACTCTGGTGACGTTCTCCAGGTCCATGTCTCCGTTGGTGCTCTCCGGGGAGTCTCCGTTCAGGTAGGGCGAGGTGGGGGGAGGGGTCACCCTCAGGGCCTCGTCGCTGTAAACCTCGTGGGCCACCACGTCGTGGGCCTGCAACAAGGCCTGAGGCCACGCAGGGAAAACACAGTCAGAGAGTCTGAGCAACGACGACGGAGAGGAAGTTGACAGAATAAAACTAAACCAGGAAAACTTGAGGATGAGGACGGCGTCGTTACCATTTAATCAAATTAAGATCCAGCATCAGATCTCGAATCCCCTCACATCTTTTATCAGATCTCATTAAGTTCGGCTTTTATCATTTACAAGAATCTAAAGTTAGAAATATCTCCGGGGCAGATCTGTGATCAGCCGCTGTCGGGCCAGAGGCCAGAAACACTGCGGTTTTTACATTAAATGAGTCAACATTAGCATTAATGAAGCTAACCTAATTAACGCTGACCACCTGTCGCTCTGACCCGAGAACGAGCGGAGCAGCAGCAGATCTGAGGTATTGATTATTCTGACTCAACACGCCGACTTTCACTAACTAAATACAAATCCAAACTCTGAGCTTAATGAGCTCCAGGTATCGATCTGATCTGCATAAAGAGATGGAGTTGTATTTAACGAGCTGCGATCAGCTGATCGTTGAAAAACAACAAAACAAACAACAACGACACACAGTTTACGGACGGTTGTACAGAGATGTTACAGAGCGATGCACAATCTCCGGTCTGAAGCTCGTTACACACTTCACATTAACGATCTTCCACCGCTGATTAAAATATCCAAATCACAGCAGCTGCAGTTTCTTAGCTAAATGTAAAATGTGTGACAGAACACATGAGATGTACCTGATATATATCTGAGATCATATTCTCCACACGCAAAGGAAACATGTTTGTTTGATACAAGACCAACAAAAATCACATCATCATCATTTTAACCAGGAGATAAAAGTTTCAATGGAAGATTCATTAATGATTCCAGGTGTTTCACTGTATTGTTATATTATAGGTGTTTTAATGGAACTGGACTCGAACTCTAGACCTGAACGAAAGGATCAATTATCAGATCTTTTTTTTTTTTTTCTATTAATCTTGTTCAACGTGGTTTTAAGTTTCAACAAATCCAAGTTTCCAAATCCTTGTGACCTCTGTTCTCTGATACTTACTTCTGCTGCTCGTCTTATTTCTGGAATAAACAGGTGGAGTCACATGACTCCGCTGCTCGCCTCCCTTCATTGGCTCCCTGTTAGATTTCAGACTGATTCTAAGACTTTATTACTGACTTCTAAGGCTTTACACGGCTCTGAGCCCAATTACATCTGTGATTCATCGACACGGTTTGTGCCCGACAGAGAAGTGAGATCTGCAGAAGGGTTAGGCTAGGCTAGGCTAGGCTAGGCTAGGCTAACCCTAACCCCAGGTTTGTGACTAAGGGTGACGTTTGCTTTTAGAGCCCCATAAAACTTCTTTTAAATCTCTTCTAAAAACACATTTCTTTGTCTCAGCCTTTGGTAATGTCTGATAAATGTTTTATTTTTATAGTTTTATCCCTAATTATTGTTTTTACATATTTTATTGCCTCTTTTTACTTACTGTCAGATCTTTTTGTAGAATGGTGATTTGCTGTTCTACACTTTTTAATATGCTCAGGTGCTTTGGACTCTTTTTCTTGTAAAGCACTTCGTAACCTTGTTAAGAAAAGTGCTATAAATAAAGTTATTCTTCCTTTTATTATTATTAATTCTGCTGCTGACCCTGCAGCTGCAGCCTGATAGACTCAATGTGAAGGTGAGGACTGAGCCAAATACAGAACTGACTCATTTATTGAAAATTACTTCATCATCGTTGCTGTAGGAGTTTGTGTATTTGTTATTATATTATGTGTAATACAAAAGTGTATTAGTTATTATTGTGTAAAAATGATCAAGTTTTATCACAGATCGTCACTCGAGGAGAAAAACATGATGCGGTCTCAAGTCCGTCCATCACTCTGTCATAGCTTCACGTATTCCCCCTTTCCACAGGTGTCTTCGGTGAGTAGCCTGTGTGTGTGCGTGTTGTAGCTGCCACACACACGCACACACACACACACACACACACACACACACACACACACACACAGTTCACCACTGACAGCCACAGAAGCCAGTGACTGGCACTATAACAAACCAGCACCAACTTCAGAAGAAGGCAATCAAACCTCAACAAAGGGGAAAGTTGTCACCGTCTTCCCTCAGCATCACACACACACACACACACACACACACACACACACACCACACACACACACACACACACACACACAGGAAGGGGAGCAGATCAGAGAGGCAGAGACATGAAGGCAATGGCAGCGTCTGACTCTCATGTCAAACTGCATCACACACAAACAGAAACTTCATGTTCGAGACGCAGAGGAACTTCAGATTGTGTGTGTGTGTGTGTGTGTGTGTGTGTGTGTGTGTGTGTGTGTGTGTGTGTGTGACTGTGCCCTAATGAGGACAGGGTGAAGGGGTTAACTAATCCCTCCATGCTGTGTGGGAAGTGGAATAGAAGATAAACAGGATGATAAAAGCAGAGAGATCCTGAAGTCAGCTCTTAAAGGAACAGTTCAACATTCACTCCTTCACTTTGTTTCTCGGAGTCAGTCAGAGCTGGAGCTGCTTAGCTTAGCTTAGCATAAAGACTAGAAGCAGGGGGAAACAGCTAGCCTGACTCTGTCCAAACTCACAAACACCAGCGCCTCTAAACTTTACTAATGAATAAACCTGATTAACGAACATGTGACTGTTTCCTGACAAATATCCTGAAGGAGCTGGTTATTATTTACAATATATAATAACAAACTTGATTTATGCAGCACTTTTCTTAACAAAGTTACATAATCATAATCATCATAATGAGTGGAATGGACTCAGATAAGTGGCAGAAAATTGATGAATTAACCAATTAAACACTAAATAATTCATTTGTTAATTTAAGTTTCTGCTTACAGTCAAAACCGGAGTCAACAGCAAGAGAGGAAACTGGACTCAGTGTTTTGAAGACGTCTCATGAGCAGATTCATTACGGGACAGTGAAGGTGGACAGGTATACAAGCAGCATGTGTCTGAGAGGGTGGAGTTTTTTTTAACCAGAGAAGAAGAAAGCAGCAGGAGACACTTTCTTCTTCTCTGTTTTCTCATCACAAACACTTCTGCAAAGCGAAGTTTTTAAAAAACAATAATAATTAATAACAATAATTATTACCATTATTATCTTTCATATTAACATTCTAAAGATTTTAATTTGAAAAGTGACTTAAGATAATAAAAACACGTAAAGATCAAACTGAGCTCCAGCTTCATATTTACTGTGGTTCCTGTCTCCTCGTCCACCTGTCTGACGAAAACAGAGAAGCTGACTTATGGTTTTAGAGAAGAGACAAATGTCCCTCATGTTGTCGTTTCTCTTCCTGTGAGGACGACAGGTTCATGAAACTGTCTCACATGAACTCACAGGAATGCAGAACATGCCTCTCTCTCTCTCTCTCTCTCTCTCTCTCGGTCCTGTAGCGTGATGAGGGAGGGAGGCCTCTGACCCGACACAGCACATCGCATCAGACACGCCTTACTGACCTCCCTCCCTCCCTCCACCCCCCCCCCTCCTCACATCCATCTTGATTACTCCTCTCTTCTGTTTCCTTATCATTTCATTCTTATACACCCCCACCCAACCACCCCCCCCCACCATGGGTCTGTCTATCTGATATCGAGCAGATCATTGATCAGACGGAGATCAGATGCATTAATGTGATAGGATTAACAGAGTGAGGGGGGGTGAGGGAGTGAGGGGGGGTGGGGGGGGGCGGGGTGGAGAGACTTCTCTTGACTGGATTAACCCTTTGCTGCTCAGACCCACAGAGTTTAAACACCATCTACTTTATTGGATGTTATAACACATTAGAGAGAAAGGCCAACAGTGACCTGTTGCTGCCAGATAGTGAGCCCACACGTCTCTGTGCTGTTCAGCCTCACGTTTCCTCCGTCATCAGCATCTGTAGCTGCTGCTTCATCACACGTTTGTTCAGTTACTAATAATTAATTAATTGTTAATTAACCACCGTCAGCATCTTAATGGTCAGCAACTTTCATTTGGCAGATCACATGATCATATCAGAGTGTTGTCCACCCGCATTATAATCACAGCTGTTGATCAGATACGAACATGGAGATGCTTTTTGCTGGTTGGTCTCTTCTTCAGGACTTTAGCATTAGCATTAGCATTCCAGGTAAAACACAGGTGGTAACCTTTACCTGGTGAACTGCTCACACATTCTCTGTCCCTCTGTTCACACCTCTCTGATTCTCCCTTCATCATCTCCTCATCTCGTCTTTATAACCATTTATTAATCAGTTACTTACCTTTATAAACACTTTTAATTATGTTTATTATTTAAAATTATAAATATTTTAATTATTATTAATGAGTAAGAAGCATTCACTTGATCTTGCCAAATAGTGAACCTGCACCAATGTATGAAAACTGAGATATGACTTGTTTATAATTGTTTATTTATGATTTATAAAGTGAATTGATAATGTGATTATAAAACCTTTATAAATCCGTTATAAAGGCAGTTTTATTGTAAAGTGGTATCGATGTCCTCAGCGCCAAATACCCCAGAATTCAATTCTCCAATTCAAACTATGACCCCATACAAGATGAAATCTGGACTGGACATCGATCTCTGCGTTGTAAGAGGTTCATATCGAAAAATCTCCAGATATGATCCAGATATCTACCCTCACACACACACACACAACACACACACACACACACACAGAGTGAAGGTAGAGGAAGCTGGATCCTCAAAAATGAATGTGAGTGAAACACTTGAGTCTGGTGGTGAAACAGAGCTCCACCGCTCACTGTTACGTCTCGTCTCGAATGTTTGTGAAGAGGTGAAGAGGCCTCCCACACCCGTCTGAGAAGTATGACGGAGACGAGGTATGTGTGTGTGTGTGTGTGTGTGTGTGTGTGTGTGAATGTGTGTGTGTGTGTGTACTCACCATGAAATGCGGCTGGGTCAGTATCCGTCTGAGTTCTTTAGCTTCGTGGTTCTCTGGGTAGCAGGAAATCTCTTCCAGTACCTGAGGACGTGGAGAGAGTCGGGTTAAAGATCTCTCACACCCACCCACACACACACACACAAACACACACACACACACACACACCTACCTCAGCACCCCACTGTACCTGCTGCACCTCGGAGAACGTAATGAAAGCGACCCGACCTCACAACCAACCCCCCCCCCCCCTTGAACTTCCCATGACTCCGCCCCTCCTACATCTTCCCAGCCAATGAGAGACCAAGTGTGGAAGTCACTCAATGACTCCAGGGATCCAATCCTCCTCCTCCTCCTCGATGTGACGTGGTTCGATGTCAGCTCCAGTTATTTTGCGCCTGACTGCTGAATGTGGCATTGTAGAGGTGTGTGTGTGTGTGTGTGTGTGTGTGTGTGTGTGTGTGTCCTGAAACCTGTGGAGTTAAGACGCACTCTTGTCCTCTCCTTATATGATGTCAGATGTTAACGTGTAACCTAGCAACACCAGTTTTAATACAACAGGAAGCGTCTCGTCACCTCCAGCACTTCAACACTTTAATACTCGTCTCTGATCGTGAGTTCAGTGAAGGTGGCAGATGTGTGATGAGCTCTTACATATTCCAGATGTTTCAAAGCGCCACTTGCTTCGTCTTGGGAGGAGCTCTTAAGGTGGAGGAAGACACAGGGAGAAGAGTTACACCGTCGTCTTGGGAGAGAGCTCACAGGTGAAAGTTTAAGGTCAGAGATGACAGAGGTCAGGGGGAGGGGGAGAGGGGGGTGGGAGCGAGAGGCCACCCCGGCCTTTAATCAGTGCCAGCCAATCAGAGTGCGTTGTGAGATTAGTATCTGAGAGAAACCGTCATTCCCAAGAGAGATTAGTCGTGTGATTCCAGCTGATAGGTTGTGGAGTGAGTTAGCGCAGGGAGAAGAAGAAGCAGCTGAAGTTTGAGTGTTAGACAGGAAACCAAGAAGAGTCCAGGAGAAGCTGCTGCCGTCTGATTGGTTCAAAGCGGAGACGCGGCGGCTCGTCCCTGACGACACGACCACGAGCGAGCGAGGAGTGAATCTGAGGTGAGGCTGGACTGAAGCTGTGAGTTAGACACCTTTAGAGTTTCCCTGCACGGCTGGAGAGCTCAGTAAGGAGGATGATGATGGTGATGATGAAGAAACAGCGGCTCTTCTTCAGACCTGAACGTTATTTATCAGTTTCAACTTTCAGACTGTTTGAGGTTTTGGTCCATGAGTAATTCACAAAACACAACAACCATGAACTTTGGAGGCCGTTTAATAATCAATCAATCAATCACTGACAAATCTAAACAATCTAATAACACACCCAAACAATCAATCAATCAATCAATCAATCAATCAATCAATCAATCAATCTAAACCTGATGTACTCTGTTCCTCATGTCATCTGAACCGTCAGTGTCTCCTCTCCTCCAGCTCCGTGTTGTAAACACAGTTTAGCTGTGGGCTAGTCGATGGTTTGGTCACATGATTATGGATCATACATTATTAGAACTAGGAACTTCCATCAAGTTTGAATCCAATCAACATCTTTGAAGAAACTTCCTGTGAAACATGTTCCTGTTTATTCCCTAGTCTCCCAGAGTCTGTGTTAATGCGGTCTCTCCTCCCCCGTCGGCCGGGTGGAGCGGCGAGGAGAGAACAGACCCGGTCCTGGTCTGAGTGCAGACAGTTCAGTCTCTGAGTCTGTAGACAAAACTAATAAAAGTTAAAAGTTTAATTAAATGCTGTTTCCCGCCCTGTGACTCAGGCGGACGGAGCGGCCTCTGCGGTGGCTCCTGATCCACCTCCGCTGGTTTGAGCAGGAGTATGAGAACCAGAGTCTCCGAGCGCACCTGAACCTCCCGTTCACAGAGCTGCCGTGTTGATTAGCCGTTCTCTCCGACATGAAACCACAGCTGCAGAAAAACAGAGCTCGGCTCCTCTAAATGACTTTCCCTGTCTGAACACCCCTCCCTCTCCCCCCTCCCTCTCCCTCCCTCCCCCCCCCCTCTCTCCCACCTCCCTCGCCTCCCTCCCTCTCCCCCCCCCCTCCCTCCCCCCCCCCTCCCTCGCCCCTCTCCCTCTCCCTCCCTCTCCCCCCCTCCTCTCTCCCACCTCCCTCGCCTCCCTCCCTCTCCCCCCTCCCTCTCCCCCCTCCCTCGCCCCTCTCCCTCTCCCCCCTCCCTCGCCCCTCTCCCACCTCCCTCGCCCCTCTCCCTCGCCCCTCTCCCTCCAGACTTTTTAATTGCTCTTTCAGCCGAACACGCGACGTAAACATGGCCGCCACCTGCGAGCACACGATACACTCACTGTGCACACCTCTGATCACACACTCCTTTCTTTCACACTCCTTGTTAAGCTCTAGTTCCGGTGTGTGTGTGTGTGTGTGTGTTGTGTGTGTGTGTGTGTGTGTGTGTATGTGTGTGTGTGTGTGTGTGTGTGTGTGTGTGTGTGTGTGTGTGTGTGTGTGTATTCATCAGAGCCAGGGTCAGACCCATAATGCAACTCTCTGTAAGAAAGCAAAACCACACCAACAGCCCACAGATAAACTGCTGTGCGTGTGTGTGTGTGTGTGTGTGTGTGTAAACAGAGCAGTGTGCTGAGCTCCAGCTGCTCTGACAAAGACCTGAGTCACAAAAATAAACCTCAAGAGGTCAACGAACTTTCAGGGGACGTTCACAGACCCTCGATGACTGGGTGTAAACAACTGAATTATTATTATTGTTATTATTGTTATCATTGTTATTATTAACGTGTGAACCTGCAGGAGTTTAGAGCGTTTACATTTTCTAACTTGCTCTCCAGTTTCGCTCCAAACACATTAAAGTGAAGAGACACAGAAAGCTGTTGGTTCCTCAGAGACCTCGGGTCGAGAGCAGAACCCCCGACACGGACAGCAGCTTGTTTAACGGAACAGAACAGGTGAGCAGGAGGAGGGAGGAGTTAGAGGCGGAGACTGACGGAGGTGTGAGGTCACAGTGTTGAAGAGAGAAAACCAGAGAATCATCTTTACTCATCACATGAAGGAGAGGAGCAGGACGGACAGGAAGCAGACATGTGCTCATGTCAATGCAGACGTGGATTATTTTTGTATGTATGCAAGGTAGAAGTTAGTGTGTGTGTGTGTGTGTGTGTGTGTGTGTGTGTGTGTGTATTCACCTCTTTGGCTCTCTGCACAGCATCACTCGGGGGGTTTCTGATCTGTGGGGACGACTTGGTGTTGATCTTATCGTACAGCTGAAACACAAGAGTCAGTCACAAACACGAATCAGGTCCACATGATCAATAACATGATCAATATCATCATCAATAACATGATCACTAACATCTCTTCAGGGGCTGTAAATATATATCATTTTTTCTAACTGCTGCATTCTCCGTGAATACGATTCAACTGGAGCCAAAATAAAATGTAGAAAAATACTATTTGAGAAACAAAGATAACGATAATCATTTGTTTTCATTTAACAGAAAAAGTTCTGTAAAAAGAACTTTAACAGAAACTTATTAATGTTTTTAAGAATTTTTTTAAATTTAAAAATTTAATTTATTTGATTTAATCTGCAGTGACAGTGAGGTCAGAGGTGAAGTCATAACGAGTCAATGACAGATCTGCAAACTGATGATAACCAGCACAAACATCATGTTAAATCTGATGAGAAACCTGTTGCAGTGTAAACGGTTTGTTTTCAGAGGATCAGTGAAGCAGCAGCAGCTCGATCTCATCATCTAGTTTAAGAGAGGAGGCCTTGAGCCTCTCTTCTGATTGGCTGACTGTTTTCCGAGTGATCCAATAAAAATAAAGCAGATTTCAGGTAAAAACACTCAGAGAAACCAAATCCTGCAAGGTTTGGATGGTGGGTCCAGGTGGGCGGGGCTTGGTGACTGCTTTGTTGTGACATCACAAAGTTCCAGAAGTCCTGACGGCTGGTTTTAAGGCTCAGTTTCTGAATACAGGCTGTGTGCATTTCTCTGTGGACTGAGGCTTTGATACTTTCACAGTATTAATATAGAAGCTAGAGCTGATCTATAATCACACTACACATGGACACAGACCTTTACACTGGAGGAGCTGTAAAAAAAAAAAAAAAAACAAGTGGAAACTGGTTTATTTCTTCTCCACTTGTCTTGGTTTAAAGCGTCAGCACCAGTTCTTCTGTTTTATTCTTTTTCTTTTCGAACTGTGAACAAAAACAAACTGTCTTCTCTCTTTTCTCCTCTCGGACCAAACGACAGACACAAGAGCTCTGTTTGTAAAAATCCCAGCTGACTAATAAAGTGCTCTGACTGGAGCGGCTTGTGTGAGGCCGGTCACAGACCGAGTGTGGGTGTGTGTTTAAGAGAGAACGGCCATGAAACACAGACGGCAGCTGCACAATCAAATCAAAGCATGACACCACGTCCGTCTGAAACAACTGTTATCATATTCAAAGAAACAAGCAGCTGATGTTTGATCAGCAACCTGCCGCGCACACACACACACAGACACACACACACACAACACACACACACACACACACAGAGGCAGAGACAAACAGAGCTTTTGTACCACACAGTTCATTGCAGCGCTGAGACCCGACACTCTCGGCATCATGTGATGTTTGACATCATCTCAGGGAGGATGATGAAACAACAACATTCACCACAACACATCTGCATCGCGTTCATGTTTTACATTTGCAGTAAAGTTCAGTCAAACTGCTTCACAGGTTCAGTTTGCTCCAAAGAAACTAAACATCTGTAAGCATCGCACACACCTTTCATGTCCAGATGCTGAAACACCCTTTACACTGTACTACACTGCTTTCTAAACCTTCTAAAACTACTTTGTTTCACAGGGACAAAGCTGAGTAATGAATCCTGTCCCGTTTCTAGAGCGTTTTGCATTCGCTGCTGCAGAACAGAAAGACCACATCACAAGTTAACCTGTTTACAGCTGTCCAAATGACTGAGGCGTAGATCCTGCTGCTGTAGAGACAGGTGAGAAACAATGAGAAAACTCTCACAAAGTTTCATTTGTGGTTTCACACTTGAGATTCCGCTCATTTCCTTCCCTCTGTCGACCCCTGCGTCCGGTGGGTGTGATAGTTTGAAGCCTCCCCATGCACCAAGTGTTTGTGACATTATTGTGAAAGATGCTTGATTTTGATTTTTTTTACACCTCAGCTGGTGCATCTTAAAGACCGAGCGAGCTCCCACCGGACAAAACACAGACCATCTCTCCATCTCCTGGAGAGGGGAACATCTGATGACACCTGAGGAAACTCTTACTCTCGTCACAGTTTGAAATGTGCAACTACAGTGTAGACGCCTTCAACATGTTTTGTTATAAACAAATCACGAGTTTGCATATCTGGATTATAGTCCCCGTCCACAAACATCTGGACGCAGAGTTTGTGTCACTTGCTACAGGAGCCTGAAGTCATCGGACTCATGAGACGGAAGAAGGAACTTTGCTGCTGAGATTTAAACACTGTAAGATGAACATAAGGGATAATATATGTGGCCCCTCACAAATCTCATGTAGCTTCTAGTTTTAACAATCATATAATTATGTGCAAACTATGTAGAGCTGTCGTCCAGAAAGTACTGTATAACATCTGTAGACGGGTTTCTGGTTTAATTTTGTGTGAAAACACACAGTGAATGTGTTTCCACAGAGAGAGTGATATCGTTCAAATTAAACACGACCTCCCTGATAGGACAGCAGCCATGACTTCAGTGTGGAAAAAGTGTTTCCTTTTCAATTTTGTGAAAATATTACTTTGTCGAATCGTTTTTTCGAGATTCATGTTTCCACTCCTCGTTTTTTAGTTTGCAATTTCGACCTGTGCATGAAGCAGGTGGATGGAAACACACCATGTGATGTGGATGTCACGGTGCCGACGGCAGAGACGTTCGGGTTCTGTGCAAAAGTTTCTGACATAAAAACAATTTTCTAATAAAATCTGTGTCAACAGATGTTTGAGGATTGTTAACGTTGTTTTTTAAGGAAATAAACCCAGAGTGGTTTTTATTACAGCTGTGATTCAGCTCATGCAGTGACTGAGCTGTGGTGTGTTTCTGTAAATGATCCATTTCTCTAAGAGACAAACCGGACTGACGAGGTCCAGCAGACAGAGGGAGGAATAAGAGACTGTGTGTGTGTGTGTGTGTCTGTGTGTGTGTGTCTGTGTGTGTGTGTGTGTGTGTGTGTGTGTATTTCTGTTCATACAAAAGCTAACGGCGAGTGCAGAGGAGGAGCAGGAGGAGGTTGTGGTTTGGTGGTCTGCATCCCTCCTCGCTGACAATCTGACACTATTGGAATGACGACACACACACACACACACACACACACCACACACACACACGCAAACACGCACCCACACACACACACCCACACACACACACACAGAAAGTCTCCGGTGTGCATCTGCACAAACTCTGAGAAAGACAAACACAATAACACACTCCTCAGGAAGTCTTAATAGGACCACTGAAACACACCAGGAACAAGCCTGAGGGCTGAATCGTACTCTGTGCGGACGAATGTGTGTTGTCCCACATGTTGTTTGCAGCGCGCACAAACACACACACACACACACACACACAGACACACACACACACACACACACTCTCTTGTCCTCTTGCTTTCAAAGAGACAGTTCTCAAAATTTTCTTTCTGCTTTTGTTGAAAAAGAAACAAACACTTGCGCTGACCTCTGGGGGCTTTTATTTTGAAAATAATAGATGAACAGATTCTGAACATCTGAACAAACTGTGGATTTAATATTTAAATGTTTAGACTTTTACAGTCAGAGCTGAGAAACAGACACACAAACACAATTACACCTCACAGTGTGAGTGTGTGTGTCAGCAGCACGAATCAGCTCTTACTCTGAGAAACAGAATGCTATCTTAATTTCCTATTAGTGAGGAGTAAATTCAAACATCATTTCCTGGAGGGAAACTTATTACCCTGCTTCCATTAACCAGAGGAGCCGGAGGAAACTCGCAAACTAAAACATGAGGGAGAAAAAACACAAATGCACTCGACTAAAGCCTCATTATACATGTCAAACGGCAGAAACACACACGAGGGGATGGTGGGCTGACTTCAAATACGCTCCAGGCATCTCTTGACAAAACGCTGTTCTTGCAAACGCATCAGAAAGAGAAAACAGGAAGAAAACACACTCACCCAGGAGACGGGAAGCGGTTTGTCAGAGAGAAGCAGTCGACACAGAGCAAACGAGACACATGTTATCAGAGGCAGACGGCTCCGGGATCCCTGCTTCACTCCCTGTGTGTGTGTGTGTGTGTGTGTGTGTGTGTGTGTGTGTGTGTGTGTGTGTGTGGAGGCTACTTTAACACAGATAGTGATGGAGGCTGTGCTTGTTGTGAACGGCACAAAGGGCCCGACAATAGAGGCCATTGTTCCTCCACAGTCTGAGGCTGCTCTGCTCTGTCGTCCTCTGACCCCCCCCCCCATCCACCCCCCCCATCCACCCCCCCCATCCACCCCCCCCTCCACCACCCCCTCTCTGAGCAGGCAGGGTGTGAAACTGAGGCTGAAAAGGAGACATCTGCAGCCCCAGGCTCCCACTGACACTACTGCACACACACACACACACACACACACACACACACACACACACACACACACACACACACACACACACACACACACACACACACACACACACACACACACTTGGCAGATCCACAAGTTTCCTGCAGCCAACTACAACCTATTCAGCCTCCAGCTGCTGGAAGAGTCCTTAACACAACAACAACACACAACAACAACACACAACAACAACACAACACAACACACAACTACACACAACAACAACAACAACAACAACACAACAACAGACAACAACAACACAACACACAACAACACACAACACACAACAACACAACACACAACTACACACACAACAACAACAACAACACACAACAACAACAACAACAACACAACACACAACAACACACAACACACACAACAACAACAACACAACAACACACAACAACACAACCACAACACACAACAACAACACAACACACAACAACAACACAACACACAACAACAACACACAACACACAACAACAACACACAACAACAACAACACACAACACCAACAACATAACACACAACAACAACACACAACAACAACAACAACACACACACACACAACAACAACAACACACAACAACAACACAACACAACAACAACAACAAACACACAACAACAACACACAACACAACAACAACACACAACACACAACAACAACAACACACAACAACAACAACACACAACAACAACAACAACAACAACACAACAACAGACAACAACAACACAACACACAACACACAACAACACAACACACAACAACAACAACAACAACAACAAACACACAACAACAACAACACACAACAACAACAACACACAACACACAACAACACACAACAACACAACACACAACAACAACACAACCACAACACACAACAACAACACAACACACAACACCAACAACACAACACACAACAACAACAACACACAACACCAACAACACAACACACAACAACAACACACAACAACAACAACACACAACAACAACACAACACACAACAACAACAACACAACACACAACAACAACACACAACAACACAACACACAACAACAACACAACAATTGGACGTTCTCTGAAACTGTGTGCAGCCATGTTTGTTTGTTTGCCTCGTTGGTGACCTGAGCTCAGAGAACGAGCTCCGGACCGAAGTGACGCCAACGTGACGTCACCTGAGGACGTTTATCAGACGTCACTCGCAGCTCCCTGTGGACAGATGTGTAAACCACTGTTTCACACCTGCAGTCAGATCAACACCTGGAAACAGACTGTGATGTAAAACATGAGGACTTTTCCTCTGATCTGCTCCACCTCTCTTCAGGTAAACAAACACTGAGAAGAAACAATTTCACCAACTGTGTGACATCAGCAGGGGCAGCTGTTATTAGACTATTTATAGCTCCTGTATCAATAATCCATCTGACGTACCTGGACCAGGTATCTCAGTACCTCCGTCATCATGTTAAATGATCAAAAAGAAAGAAATAAAATAAAATGGACGATAAATGTGATCGAAATTCAAACTGAAGTTGAGGAGTTTTATCTTTTATCTGTCGCGAAGCTGTGAGCTGAATCTCATCCTGTCATCTCTAAACATCGCGACACGCGCTTCCTGTGGACGGCGAGTATCAGGGCGCCGGCTCAGGAAGACACCTCAGTGAACAGAGACAGATGATGGTGCGATTTAACACCTGCAAACCACAGACAACTGCAGCTGAACCGAGACGCTGATGCGACGCAGCGAAGAAGTCAAGTTTTATCAGTATCCTTGTTTCTGGATGTTGTAGATTCATGTCAGTGTCACAGAATATTAGAAACTGACACTAAAACTGTCAAATATGTGAATAAAACTGAAGAGACAAAGAGGACAGACTCCAGAGACTCCAAATACTCAAGCTGAATATGAATATAAAATACATTAAAGCTCCTCCAGTGTAAAGGTCTGTGTCCATGTGTAGTGTGATTATAGATCAGCTCTAGCTTCTATATTAATACTGTGAAAGTATCAAAGCCTCAGTCCACAGAGAAATGCACACAGCCTGTATTCAGAAACTGAGCCTTAAAACCAGCCGTCAGGACTTCTGGAACTTTGTGATGTCACAACAAAGCAGTCACCAAGCCCCGCCCACCTGGACCCACCATCCAAACCTTGCAGGATTTGGTTTCTCTGAGTGTTTTTACCTGAAATCTGCTTTATTTTTATTGGATCACTCAGAAAACAGTGAGCCAATCAGAAGAGAGGCTCAGAGCCTCCTCTCTTCTGATTGGCTCACTGACCTGTTGTTACTAGAGCTGCAGAGAGAAGCCTGAGAGAGGAGATGTAAAACTACACTGAGATGGTTTTTGGTTCTTAAACCCACAAATATATCTTCTTATGGATCAACACTTCAAATAAAAACACAGAAGAAGAGGAACGTATGGAGCTTTAAATGCTGTTTTCTAGTGTTTTCTACTCCTGAATTGCTGGATAATAAAATTCCTGCGTCCTGCCAGCAGAGCTTTTGTTCTTGTGTTTAACACCCAGAGACAGAGAGAAGCGTAAACACAAAGACGCCTAATAAGAGACAAAGTGACGCTCTCAGACAAACTGTGTACAGATCTAAAACGCTGCCTGAACCTCCGCTGGGAGTTTGATGTGGTGACCTGCAGCTCAGCGCTCAACATCCCATCATCATCATCATCATCATCAATATCACAGAGACGAGCAGCGACCGGTCCAGCCTGATACACACTTTCTAAATATGTTTAATATTTATTCTTCAATTCTTCATCAATCCTGTGTTGAAACGCAGGGAGTGTGTGTGTGTGTGTGTGTGTGCGTGTGTGTGTTGGTGGGGGGGGGGGGTCGGTGGTCACAGCCACAACTATTCTCTCTTCTGTAAAACAGTAAACGTTGACGACCTTGCTCTGATTCACCGAGAGGAGCAGATATTCTCAGTTTCAGAACGCCACAGGCCCAAAACCAACATTTTCAGACTCAATGTCAACGCTCGCCAACTCTCACTGATGTGTGCAGAAGAATGTGACAGTACTGGACGGGTTTCAGTCGTTGGTTTACAGGGGAAACACTCACAGCTGTGGACGACGTCTGACTCTGGCTCCTACATGGTTTGAAGGGGGGGTGGGGGGGTTTAGGGTTTAGCAGCACTGGGACAAATCTAAAGCCCTTTTTTTTTTTTTTTTCATGGCTCCGTTTTTGTTCAGCGTTAAAACTGAACTTGTGTTGTGATTTTGCCCCTTCGTGCAAATTTTAAATTGCTGCAGTAGAAAAAAGAAATGAATCGACAGGAAACAGTTTAAATCCAGACGAATGTTTCAGGAACTAGAATTTTTAGATTTGATCAAAAATGTTAAATCACACATTCACGTGACTGTTTCAACTGAATAAAAACAGAGTCGTGACACGTCTGTCACGACGAGTGGAGGGTTAAAGAGGTTTATGTGTGTGTGCGTGTGGGTGTGTGTGTGTGTGTAAGTGTGTGTGTGTGTGTTGCAGCGGTTGTGGCTGTTCTCACTTTCTACTCTGACACTTGACTTTTGTGGAACTGGTCTGTTGTGAGAGCACAAAACCAGCACCTCGCCAGGCCACGCCCAACCGGTCTGTTCACACCTCCTCTGACACCGCTGCACCACGCACACAGCGCCGGACAAAGTATTTTGAGGACAGGAAATGTGTTTCAGTTTCCTGTGTGAAAATATCACTGCGCCTTCATCTGTCGCTGTTGATGTCAACGACCGTTTTACCTGCTGCTGCTGAACTATGTTACAGACAAACTTTTATTCTGCTCCTTTATCAATAAAGTAGAACAGACAGATTCCGGTGTGCTTCATTGTGTGTGTGTGGTGTGTGTGTGTGTGTGTGTGTGTGTGTCACTTACATCGAGCAGTGTGTGTAGATGTTGGTCCTGGAAAACGCTGTGGAGGAAATCTAGATCCTTCTCACTGCAGTCTGTCAGCGCGTGGATCTCCTCTAAACTGTCCAGCACCTGAGACACAGCCCCTGTCACACACACACACACACACACACACACACACACACACACACACACACACACACACACACACACACACACACACACACACACACACACACACACACACACACACACACACACATATTTCTTTACCTCTGGCTGGGACATTTTCTGCACGTCCTACGACTGATGAACATTAAGGTCAAGCTTCTACAAATATCAAGACAGCTATTGATGGTTAACATGCATCACAACACACGCACACACACGCACACGCACACACACACACACACACAGGACCAACAGATACCTACGTTCTGCTGCTAGTAGTCCTAACAGGTGGGCAGCATTAATAAAAACACACAGACACTCAGTGTAAAGCAACAACAGGTAGAAACAACAGGAGAGAGATTGTTGGATTGTAATGAGAAGAAAATTAGGTTGTTTTTATTGTTTTAATGAGCTCAGACGATCAGCTGATTCCTGGCTGTGTAGTGTGTGTGTGTGTGTGTGTGTGTGTGTAGTCTGTTTTTGGTGAACTTGTGTGAGTATTGTTGTCGAGGCTGGTGCCTGTGCGTTGCCAGGCACAGAAAGCAGAAGTTGAATTAATAGAGCAACTGGAGAGAAACATCAGAGGAAGGAAATCTGAGGGAGGAAGTGTGTTAAAGATCGGGGGGGTTTGTGTGTGTGTGTTTGTGTGTGTGTACCTGAGGAGGTGGGGTCGTTGGAGAAGTCGTGGAGCTCCTCGGGGGGGTCTCCATAGAAGGAGTTAAACTTGTGACTGGACACTGCAGCCAGCACGGCCCCCTGTTACACAACAACAGGGACGGGTCAACATCAGCAGCATCTCTTTATCTCATCATCTCAACACACACAGATGGTGTTATGCCTGATGTCACAACATTTGATTGTGTGCGTGTGTGTGTGTGTGTGTGTGTGTGTGTGTGTGTGTGTGTGTGTGTGTGTGTGTGTGCGCGCGTGCAAACCTTCAGCTTCCTCCTGGCGTTGAACTTTCTCAGCTGCTCCACGGTCTCTGGCAGGTGGATTTTGTAGGCGTAGCGGTCCCTCTCCTGACAGATCCAACACAGAGAGGAGAAGCTTAAAGCGACATTACAGCAGTTTAACACCTGGAGATCAGCTGATTCGTCACGAGGAGCCAGTGAAAACAGTTTTAATGTCTTCTGAGGCTCTTTGGTGGGAGGGAGGGGAATGACGGGAAAGACTCAAGGTGGCAGCTGGAGTTTTCTGATAGTTTGAGTTGTTGCCTGAACAAGCATGAAACCAGTCTGGTAAACTGGGGAATGAGACCACACATCTGTCCCAGTTCAATACAGCGACACATCAGTGGTACACTGGGACTTCACATCAGTAACATGAACATTATTCTGATGTGAAAAGTAAAGAAAATTAACCAGCTGCTGGAAATTAAAAAACTACACTGAGATGGTTTTCATATCTTCTTATGGATAAAACACAGAAGAAGAAGAAAACATGGAGCTTTAATATCTTTTACTCATTGAGAGACTAAATTTAGAGGCAAAATCATCACGTTCAGGTGATTTATCTGCTGCTGCACTGTACTGCTGTTGTTGTCAGTGTCAGGAAGCTGCTGTGGGAGATTTGCCACAGCCACAGATTGATAAGTTACATATGTGGTTGTAAACGGAGCACTGAGGTTGATGTGGCAGGGAAAGACTCTGGTGTTGACGAAATATATTCAAGGAAGAACGAGGAATTGAGAATTGATGTACTGTGCATGAGCACATGGGTTTGTATGATATTGTAGTAAGTGTGTATTGTATTGTGTGTTCTCTGCTGCTTGCATTCACGTTATTGTGATGGCAACCAGCTGGAGCGACGGACAGAAGCTGATTCGTCTAAACTCTCAGTCACAGCAGAGACCAATGAAACTGCGAGTGTGTCCGCTGAACCGTCAGGAAGTCATTGTTAAAGTCCGCTCATGTCTCCAAAACACAACATGCACGTCTCAGAGTCTACAGGCAGAGACGAGATGTTCAGTCACTGCTGATGTTGCAAATGTGACCTTTGACCTTTGGCCACTAAAAAATCTAATCAGTTCGTCCTTGAGTCCTAGTGAAGGTTTTTGCCAAATTTGAAGAACTTCGGTCAAGGTGTTGCCATGACAACGGGCTAAGTCACACTTGT
The DNA here is from genome assembly GCF_021018895.1 of Seriola aureovittata. NCBI lineage: Eukaryota > Metazoa > Chordata > Actinopteri > Carangiformes > Carangidae > Seriola > Seriola aureovittata. The sequence continues at coordinate 1,877,586 of NC_079374.1, read as the reverse complement.
GCAGTAAGAGTTTGTCAGTCAGGCGCCCTGCGGTACCTTGAGCCAGGGGTGGTTCAGAGCCTCGTAGACGGTGATCCTCTCAGCCGGGTCCAGCATCAGCATGCGCCTCACCAGGTCCTTGGCGCTCTCCGAGATGTGGCCCCACTGGCGCGGGTTCATCTGTGTGCGCACACACACACACACACACACACGTTACAGGAATGCACCGACTTCCTGGTCCTGTTCCTTTGGCCCAAACACAAGCACCAAACTCTGATCGTCCACCTGGCTCCTGCTGGAATCGAACTAAGTACAAATTTGAAGAACTTGTTCTTTACTTGAGTAAATCCATCTTATGGTACTTTAAACTTTTACTCCATTACATTTACCTGACATGTATTTGTATTAGTAGCTTTATAAGGGAAGATTAAACTTCCCACAAGTGAATACAAGCAGAGATGAAGCAATCGATTGATAAAAACAAAATCAATTAGTGGCCACTCGTGTCTTGAATGAAATGTTGAAACCACGTATTCGTGTCGGTGCAGCGTCTCTGAATGACTTCCTGACCTTGTATTTGCCCTTGCAGATGGCTTCAAACAGCCGCTCCTTGGTGCCGTAGAAAGGCAGACACCCTGAGAGGAGGATGAAGAGGATGACGCCGCAGCCCCACACGTCCACAGGCTTTCCATAGGGCTCCCTCTTCACCACCTCCGGGGCCATGAAGTGGGGAGTGCCGACCCGACCTGAGGTCACAGAGACAGAACACAAACATCATTTACTTTAATGAGGACTTCTTTATTCTTAATAAATTTCTATTCTTACCCTCTGTGGACTACAAAACGGAAGTTCTGTCCGACTTTACTTCCTCCTCTGAGACCTGCAACAATGAGCAGTCAGCTCTTTGTTTCCTGCTCTGACTTTATGGTGTCAAAGTGTCAATTAAATCTACTGCAGGTTTGTTTCCTTTTTCTCAATAAAAGCTGAAGAACTGGACACTTCGCGTTTTCCAGCCATTAATGAGCAAAGTGAACTGGAGCTCTGCTGCTGCCGGTAACAGAAATGAGTTTGAATCCTTTAGTTTCACTGCTCTCCACAGGATCAACTCTCCTCAACCTGCAGGATGTGTCCACATTCAAGTCGCAGAGATTAGAATGATTTTGACTAAGAAATCAGTTTATATATGTGACTCTGAGTCATTGTATGGATAACAGAGTGCTGAGGGTGCAGGTCATCTGTCCTCTTCACATCTCTTCAGAAAGGTTAGTGTAGTTAGCATCTTTAGGAACCGTTAGCGTAGTTAGCATCTTTTCAAAACCATTGGTGTAGTTAGCATCTTTAGGAACCGTTAGCGTAGTTAGCATCTTTTCAAAATCATTGGTGTAGTTAGCATCTTTTATTTATGTTGTTCGTTAGCTTGTAACTGGCAGTGGCTGACACAGTGTTAGTGGTTGTGCTAATGCTAACTCTCTCACTCTCTGCACTGACAAGGTTTCAGGTTTATTTGCCCCCCCCCCCGGTTCATTAGATTCAGGGTTTCATACGCCACAAACCTGTTTTTATGAGACTGTCACTCACTGAAGGTCAAAGTTCAACTTTAATGTCGTGATGCTGAGATGGGAGTGTTAGCATCAGTGCGTATGTATGTGGTGTTTACTTTACCTCCTGCCACCAGTCCAGACTCTCCGAGCTGGATGGCGACTCCGAACCCCCCCAGCTTCACCGGGGCCGAGTTCTCTTTGGACGCCAGCAGCACACAGTGAGGCTGAGGACGAGAGAGGAGAGAGAGAGAGAGAGACTGGTGATTTGAGTCTTTTACTAATTAAAGAGCGACACCCTCTTATAAATTTGGGTTAGACACACCCAAACATCACCCGCCACAACCACACACACAAAACAGCCATCAGCGTGGGAGGATCAGAGAGGAGCAACACGTATGAAAACCACACTTGTTACTACTGGCGGCAGTTTCAGCAGCTTATTGGATGTTAAATAACGACACTTTATTCTAGTTATGTCATTTAATATCTTATGTTTTGTTTCTAACCGAGATGTTTCCCACTTCACATCATAAAAGCAGGAAAAAAAACTCAGTAAAAATACAGAAAAATGCTTCAAGAAAAAAAATCATCAAAATGCAAATTAAATCGTGTCACATGTGGGAGGGAGGGTGAATTGTTCCAGCATCTCATTATCCTCAAGCATGGATCAGTGTTTACTCTCCTGGGAGCAGTTCACAGTTAAAGCAGCCCCCCCCCCCCATCACTCATTTCATGCACAACATCTGTGGTAGTTTCTCTTCTCTAAGTACATTTACTTCAGTACTGTAGTTAAATATATTTTTTGAGTATCTGTTCTTTACTTGAGTTCTGACTTTTACTCCTCTACACATAAAGAAAAATATTTTACTTTTGACTCCACTACATTTCTATGAAGAGCTCTTACTTTGAAGGAGAATGTTTCAGAATCAGAGTCTGGTTAATTGCCAAGTAGGTTTTCAACATATTACTGCAGGTCACCTAGCTTTAAAAATAAAAAAAAAAAATTAACAGTAAATTAAAAATATTTATGATAAAAATATAAATATATACAATACACTGCATTTTATTTTGTTGAATGAATTTCCTTTTATTTTGAAAATGTGATAGACCATACACTGTGTTGATCACAGGAGAAAAACCAATCACAGACACCTCAGTGTCCTAACGATGGCGACGTCACATAAAGATGAGGCAGAAGATTCTTCAGCAGAGACCGATCTGATCTGAGGTCTGTGTTTGCAGCTTTAGAAATAAAGACAGATTCATTTAGTTTGAAATGTTTGCTGCGTTTATCACGACCACACTTTTACCACTGACTAAAAACAAAAAATCCACCGTCCAACTTGAGAAAGCGTCGAGGTAACGTTGGTTTAATTCCAGATTTAAACAGACAGCTGCTCGTGGTTGGCTCCTGTTGTTGATTCACTTGTGTTTTTATGGCCATTTCTATAGGATTTCTATTCTACAGGTTCTACAGTCAGTCGGTCGGTCGGTCGGTCGGTCAGTCAGTCGGTTGATTCAGTCATTAGCTTCTTTAAATGTGGAACAATGTGTTGACATAAAAAAGGTACTTTGAAGTACTCCAGTACTTTAACTCAAGTAAATACTTGACTGAAGAACTTTCACTTGTACTGGAGTCATGTTACTACACTGTGACTCCAGTAATGGAGCTGTGGTTCATCATTCACTTCAACCTCTGCCTACAAACTCAGCCTGCGAGCTCGACAGCAGCTCACGTCTCCTGGGTGGCAATTTAAATCTGGCTGTGCTTTTACTCTGAAGGCACTGCTTTAATTACTGTGAGGGCACTCTGTGGTATTCTGGGAGGCCTTTTTCTCTCATAGCACATACCTCCATATTATATTCAGAGCCCAAAGTGGAAAGCATATTGTTTGTGTACAAGTGGAGCATACTGTGTGATCCCACAGCTCGCCCTGCCCTGCCCCATCTCCTCTCTCTATCTGGTGGTGGGGAGGAAAGAGAGGGCTGACCACAGCTTCAGCTTTTCTCTGCACAGCATCACAGCATTCTGCATTTCAGCATTTCTCTCTGACTTTCGACAGCAGCGGCTGGTTTCTCAGAGCAGCACAGATCATGGGCAGAGAGGGAGGCGGACCTCTGCGCAGAGCTGTTTTCCTCTGAGCCCACCGAAGGAGAGACGACAGCAGGAGTGAACGCACCATGACGAGGGGAGAGGAGCGTTTCAGGACGGCAACACTTCGGAGAGTCGTTCCTGCAGAGTGAACTCGAAGGACGAGTGAGTCAGAGGAGAAGAAGAGGACTGCAAAAACCACGAGTGAGCTACTACTCAGCACATACTGTATTTGTGTGTGTGTGTGTGTGTGTGTGTGTGTGTGTGTGTGTGTGTGTGTGTGTGTGTGTGGGGAGGGGTTATCCCTTTACTTCCACATAAAGCAAAATGTGTGAAAGAAACATGAGAAAGTTTCTTATGGACGTCAATGAGTAGGTGAAGCTCTGGCAACTTCCTTTATGAAAGATGATCGGGTTGTTTGCTGCCTGTTTGCAAGATAAGAGCTGTGTGCTTTTCCTTTTTACTGCACTCACAGATCTTCTGATAGAAACCTCCGTTCAGCTGGTTTACTGCGTTACGAGACTGAAGCAGACAGAAAAACACGTCTGTGCTTCTGCAAACTTCGACATAACTCACACATGATATCACGCTGTGAGTGTTAAGTCATCAGTGCTGCACTTTCTCAGGCTTCCCAGTGTCTGTTGGTGCGGTGCAGCGCCGGCGTTATATGTGATTATCCAGGGTGAGAGGCAGATCCACACAGCTGGACCTCAGCTGTCCATATATATGCAATATCTAGGCAATATGGCCACGTGCAATATCCACATCACATCACCTGGACTTGTTGATAAAGGTAAAACGTGTCACAACAGACCATCACAAATGAAGCACCGTTCTACAAATACTTTTCTGCAGACGTACGTCTTTTCTCCAAGTGATGAAATAAAATATTCTCAATTCACATGATCCGCTTGATATTTATCTACATTTTTAAGAGCGTGAAGATCCGATCGTCACTAAAGCATCTGTCATGTGGAGAGCTGATAAAAACAAATGGTCAAAGTGTTCATGTTGACTTTTAAGATGTATTGACCGATTTCCAAACATCAATCATGCATTGAGTAACACGCGAGGAAACATTCCACCTTAAAAGATGGCGGTAGCTGCCGGTCGCCTCTGAGCTGCTCAGTGAATTAAATGGTTAATTAGTAAAGAGGAAAAGACTCTGATGAAACTGTTTCGTAATATAAATATTAATTAGACATTCAGCACAGTCAGAGCCAGCTGATAAGGTGATGATGAGGCTTATTTGGCTAGCTTGCCTAATAAAAGCTAATAAATAAATGAGACGTTAATATGATGGCTGACTGTTTTTTGTTTGATTAACTTAGAGAACAACCACCAGTCCGCCCCTGCTTGAACCTGTGCCGTAAGGACCAGGTGAGCTACCGGGGCAGCCATATTTTCAATATTTTTAAATGTAAAAATGTTCCACTGCAATAACCTGCACCAATGAGTCCAAAACTTTCCCATGTGAAGGAAAAGAAGTGACACTACGAGCTAATCCAAACTGATTCTCCTGTTTCTTCCTCCTGGTTTCAGGGCTGAGGATCACAGAGACCACCATGACAAAAACCTCCTTCACTACACCTGCCACGTCCACCCTCCAGCCCCCGCACGCCTCCTTTTCCCTCCTCGCCACAAAGATCAGCGACATGAACTTGACCGCGACCCCCGACCCCTGGTGTGCGGAACATAACGCGCTGCATATCCCGTTCGCGGTGCTCTACTCCGTGATCTTCGTCCTGGGTCTGGTCGGGAACCTGGTCGCTCTGTGGGTCTTCTTCTACATCCACTCCAAGAAGAACTCCGTGCGGGTGTTCCTCATTAACGTGGCGTTTGCAGACTTGCTGCTGGTGGTGTGTCTGCCCTTCAGGATTCTCTACCACAGCCACGGTGACGTGTGGAATCTGAATCCAACCTTGTGTAAAGTGGTGGGGAACGTCTTCTACATGAACATGTACATGAGCATCACGCTGCTGGGGCTGATCAGCGTCGATCGCTACCTGAAGATGCACCGAGGTTCAGGGACGCGGCACAGACTCCAGTCCACCAGGTGGAGCCGCGCCCTCTGCGCTGTCGTCTGGATCTTGGCGTCCGCCTTGACTTTGACGTATATGATATCAAAGAATAACAGAGGAGAGCAGAACAGGTCAGTGACCCCTGTCATCAAATCTATTTATTGAGTCTTACTGTTTCAATTAAAGCTACATACTTTCTTCTTCTTCTGTGTTTTATTGTAAGTGTTGATCCATCAGAAGATATAAAAAGCATCTCAGTGTAGTTTAACATCTCCTCTCTCAGGCTTCTCTCTGCAGCTCTAGTAACAACAGGTCGGTGAGCCAATCAGAAGAGAGGAGGCTCTGAGCCTCTCTTCTGATTGGCTGACTGTTTTCTGAGTGATCCAATAAAAATATAGCAGATTTCAGGTAAAAACACTCAGAGAAACCAAATCCTGCAAAGTTTGGATGGTGGGTCCAGGTGGGCGGGGCTTGGTGACTGCTTTGCTGTGACATCACAAAGTTCCAGAAGTCCTGACGGCTGGTTTTAAGGCTCAGTTTCTGAATACAGGCTGTGTGCATTTCTCTGTGGACTGAGGCTTTGATACTTTCACAGTATTAATATAGAAGCTAGAGCTGATCTATAATCACACTACACATGGACACAGACCTGCAGACTGGAGGAGCTTTAAGAATCGTGGCATGTGTGATCTGAGCTTTGATGTGTTTGGTGTTTGCAGGTGTTTCCACTACAGGCAGCTCCTCAATGAGAAGTGGAAAGCCTACATCAACATCTTTCTGCTGGTGCTCTTCTGGCTCGTGTTCATCTCTCTGGTTGTGTCTTACGGAAAGATCGCCCACCGGCTTCTGAGAACATCTCAAGAGAAACCAGACCTGCCCAACACGGCCCGCTACATCAGGACCGCCAAGAAGTCCTTCTTCATCCTCTTCCTCTTCACCGTCTGCTTCGTGCCCTATCACATGGTCCGGGTCTTCTACATAAAGACTCAGATCACAGAGACATCCTGCTACTGGAGGGATGTGGCCGACAAAGCCAACGAGGTGTCTTTGCTGTTTTCTGCCCTCAACAGCTGCCTGGATCCGGTGATGTACTTCCTGTTGTCCTCCTCGGTGAGGAAGGAGGTGCTGCGTTTGATGAGCAACCTGCTGTGTGTGAGAGATCTCACCGTAGGAAGCGGGAGCAGCTCCACCAATGAGGGGGACGGCAGGACCGGGAAAACCGACAGAGGACAGACGAACCGCGTCTTCACCTCCAATGTGAAGGAGACGGAGTCGGCAGATATTGGATCCAACCTGGACTGCGAGGGTTCTCTGAAACAGTGAGCCTCCGTCACCTGCATCAACCATGCTGCCCAACCAGAGGGCAGCGTCTGTTAATCCTGTCACTGAGATGACGATGACATTTTCCGCTTCGTGTCTGTGCAAATGAACAATCTTTATGATTTATAGATATCTATATAGATAGATTTTATTGTCTCCTTTTGCTCAAACTTGCATTCATTCTGTCATGTACCATTTCCTTCAATTTAAAGCTACAGTCCCTCTAAGAGCAGGTGATAACAGAAACCTGGGGACTTTTGATGCTGATACTAATGTTGATGTTCATTTTTTAATTTTCTTTACACATCACAAAAAAATAAATAAAAAATCTTCACCTCAATTTGTTATTGTACCAACAGTGACCAAAACAAACTGGACCGGAGACAGGAAACTGTTGAAAAATAAACTTGTCACTCTCTCTAGTGGACAAATTATAGAATGACACACACACACACACACACACACACACACACACACACACACACACACACACACACACCTTAATAATACAGATTATTGCACATATTATTATATATATATATATATATATATATATATATATATATGTGTGTGTGTATGTGTGTGTGTGTGTGTGTATTAAAAAATAAATAAACATATTATATTATTATAAATCAATTGTTCAGTCTAGAAAATAGTTAACGTGTCTACAGCTGTACAGCTCAGTGAGGCTGTACTTACAGAGGTGCTTTGAGCTAAATGCTAACACTAGCATATTAAGATGCTCACACCGACAGTGCTAACATGTAGCTGGTGAAAGGTTCACCATGTCCACCATCTCAGTGTTAGCACGGTGCGGTAGCCAGTTAGCATTCAACACAACGTACAGCTGAGGCTGATGGGAATGTTATTACGTTTGCAGGCATTTGGACCTGATGATGGCGTGAGAGGTCCATGAACGCACCAGATGTCCCTCTCACAGATGTTGAGATATTTAACTTTGAACAGCTGGTGGCACCAAAAAGTGACCATCCATTAACATAATAGCTAATTAACAAAATATCAATTCTGTCAACGACTGATCAGTTCATTGTTTCAGTTGTAGAAGCAACTGGAACTTGATCAGGTTTTTTTAAATAAATGAGAGTGTGTCAGTCAATATAGATTCAACAGTAAGATCAAGGGACAGCAAAAAGAAAGACAGAAACTCTAAATTAAAAATAAACTGCTCATATACTGTCTATTTCTATTAATACAGACATGGTGTATTATCAAATCTAACCACTGCCTTTCTATTCTCAAACACCTATCATGGACATATGTGATGGGTGAGGTAGCGTGAGAAAACGATGCCACAAACAAGAGGTTAGTTCTGAAATATGTCAGAGTTAACCTCCAGATTAATAGAAAAGGGAAGTGACAGGAGCTTCACACTGATGCTGCTTTAACTTCAGGTTGCATTGAGGGAGCGTTGCCGTGCTGAACCGTCTCCTCAGAGCTGCCGTCAGCGGTACGTAAACAAACATGAGCCCAGCTGTGTGTTTATGGTGTCTAATCTAACTTTAACTTAAAAACAGACTTAGTGTTTAAACATTGTTGTGTTGTTACGTCGCCTTGCTCAGTTAGTGACAGAAGAAAAAGGAAGAGCAGGGAACCGAACCACGAACCTTTTGATTAAATTATTGACTATTTTGAATTAATATCATAAAAATAATGAATAAGAATTTGAAAAACGCTCAAACTGAAGTAAAACTAAAGTTTGTCAGTGTTTTAGTCTCTTCACATTTTTATTTATGGGCAGTAAGAACGAGACAGAACCAGGTCTTTAGTTTTAATTTAACATGGATCAGGAGCACGATAATGAAGAATCAACTGGAACTAATTAGTAATATTTAGTAATAATTAGTGTGAAAATATTATTTCATTTTAAAATGAAAGAGAGAAACTGAGAGTGGTGAGCATGATTTAATTAAGAATTAATGAATTAATGCTGTAGAAACATTTTAATAAACTGACCTTGTGAGCCGTGTTAAAGCTCCTCCAGTGTAAAGGTGTGTGTCCATGTGTAGTGTGATTATAGATCAGCTCTAGCTTCTATATTAATACTGTGAAAGTATCAAAGCCTCAGTCCACAGAGAAATGCACACAGCCTGTATTCAGAAACTGAGCCTTAAAACCAGCCGTCAGGACTTCTGGAACTTTGTGATGTCACAACAAAGCAGTCACCAAGCCCCGCCCACCTGGACCCACCATCCAAACCTTGCAGGATTTGGTTTCTCTGAGTGTTTTTACCTGAAATCTGCTATATTTTTATTGGATCACTCAGAAAACAGTCAGCCAATCAGAAGAGAGGCTCAGAGCCTCCTCTCTTCTGATTGGCTCACCGACCTGTTGTTACTAGAGCTGCAGAGAGAAGCCTGAGAGAGGAGATGTAAAACTACACTGAGATGGTTTTTATATCTTCTGATGGATCAACACTAAAACCTTTAATAGGCTGCAGATTATTCCCTTTACCTGGGCTTTATTAGCCATTGGTCTTTATTGGTTGATACAGGTCACACAAACTTGACACCATTTACTGTACTGAATTTACTGTCGTCTCATCACCTGTGTGTTCTTACAGATCAGATGGATTACACACCGTACTCTCCTCCTCCAGATAACTGCTCCTTCTCCTCTGGTTTCTCCCTCTGTTCCACTGCCGCCACGAGCATCTTCCTCCCCTCCGCCTACGCACTCCTCTTCCTCACCGCTCTCCCGGGCAACACGCTTTCCTTGTGGGTGTTCCTGCGCTGCATCTCCACCACCTCCCCAACCCACGTTTATCTGTCCCACCTGAGCATCTCCAACCTGCTGCTGTCCCTCACCACGCCCTTCCTCGCCGCCTACTACGCCTGGGGCTCGGTGTGGACGCTGAGCGGCGTCCTGTGTCAGCTGGTCCTGCACGGCATCACGCCGATGCTCCACATCAACATCTACATTAGCCTCATGATCCTCACCTGGGTGGCCCTCAGCCGCTTCGCAGCCCTCATCCAGCGAACTCACGCCTCCAGGCCCAGCGTCTGCAAAACGCTGCTGCCGCACGGCTTCTTCACCCGCCTCAGCAGGGCCTCGTTTGCCAGCAGGGTGTGTGCCACGGTGTGGGTGTTGGCAGTGGGCGCCTGCGTGCCAGTGGCGGTTTACTACTCAGTGAATGAAGCTATGAGTGCGAAGGCTGCTGCACCCGGCGGGGACGGAGAGGCGGAGGGAGGTGGAAGTGCGGAGGTGTGCTACAACCCTGAGGTGGAGATAGGAGGCCCTCTGTCTGCGGCTTTCTGTGCGATTGCTATTTTCATGTTCTTCTTCTTCTACCTGCTGGTGCTGCTCTCCTACATGACGGTGCTGAGGCACATCAGACGCTCACGCCGCAACACCGTCATCGCCACCTCCCAGGGGCTGCTGGGTAGGGTGTTCCGAAACATCGTGGTCATCCAGGTGGCTATGAGATCTATTCCACTCTAAAATAATCAACCTTAACGTGTTGTTGTTGTTGTTGTTGTTGTTGCCTTTGTAGCAGCAGTGAAGTTCTGTCTCTTGGGTTGAACATAAAACCAAACCATTCATATTCCACTTTGGTTTCCCATCTACGACTGAGGGTTAGCGCCACAGTGAGGGAAACAAATCTGAGATTTCTTGTATTTCAGATTTCTTAATTTTGCTCATTGTGGCTCTGATACTCCGTCGTACACAACAACAGCCAGGCCTCTCAGCCTGTTTCCTCCTCCTCCTGCAGGTTGTTCTCTCAGTTTGTCTGCTGCCGTATCACATCTTCAAACCCGTCTTCATCTCTCTGGCCCTTCACCACCATCAGCGGACAAATCCAGCTGCCTACAACATCTGGAGCCCCTGTCATCCTCTCTCCACCTTCGTCGAGGTGACTCAGTTTCTCGTGAATCACTGATTTCTACTGCACAGCTACATGAAGCGAACGATGATGAGCTTCTGTCTCTTCCTCCAGGTGAAGAACTGTCTGCTTCTTCTGGCTGCACTGAGAGGATCCACTGACCCTGCCATGTACTTCCTGTTAGACAAGACCTTCCGTCGACAAACGCTTGTACTTTTAGAAAGCAGCCGCAGCAGCCCTGGAAGCCGAGCGGCAGGAAGTCCCGGTCAGAGGGCGGAACAGCTGGGGGACGGGAACACGGCTACAGCTACTGCGGACTTAAGTCATGAAAGTGTTTTGTAGCTTTGAAAAGAAGAGTGATTTTTAAAATGCGTCATGTGGAGTCAAAGTAAAAACTATGGAGCAGCAGGGACGTCACAGGAACAGCAATAACGTATTTACTTCATTTCATACTTTAACAGGCATTAAAAATTGTAAAAACAATTTTTAGTTTATTAAATTATTGAAATCAATAAATAATAATAATAATCAATAAAAACTTCAGATTTAAAAATGGATTTAGAAAAACAGCATAAAACCATCATTAAATAAACCTCTTAACATTTATTAATTCATGAATTAATAATAGAATTTGAAAAGACATTTTAACAATTTGCAAAATCTCCATTTCCTTTTTCCAGATGCTTTTCCAATTAGCTAATCGATTAGCTTAGCCATTTAGCTTTTGCCCCTCTGTGACACTCTGGGCCTTCAGTGCTGGTAAATATGATGAGACTGGTTAGCTCCAACCAATCAGAGAGCTTGTTACATCACCATTTAGAGAGATTTAAAAATGAAAACGTATATGAGTGTGGACGTAGCCTCTCTGTGCTGCGGTCTGTTTGTATTAGCTGTTAGCTCTGTTTGAAAGCCACAGAGCACCAGCAGGTCTGGGATCAGCTGTCGGGTGCATTAAATAAGACATTTTTAAAAAGCCGCGCGGTGGATGTAACAGAGCAGAAGTAAAGGTTTTTTATCTCAGGATCTACTATAATAAGAATAAAACATATGCCGCATTAAAACGATTCTCTCTGAAAAAGTTGCTTCAGTAAAAGTAACCGACTCTAAAAACGCTGGAGAAGAAAAGATGTAATGTCACAAAAATACATGGAAATGTTTGTGGAGCTTCTCTCATGTGCAACAGCAGCTGATAAATATTTGATATCTGTGTGTCACAAACCTTGTTCAGTAATTGTGTATAAATTATTGATGAGGGACGTGATGCTGCGGCTGTTTGAGCAGCAGGTGTGTGAGAGGAGATAATGTTGTGGGAAGTGTGGCCCCTGCAGATGAGCGTCCCCTGAGGGCCCCGCATGGGCTTCTTCAGACTGAAGCTGAGAGAATCAGACACAGGCCGGAGGAAGATTTCACCGCAGTATAAAGACATAAATCCAGGAGAGAGGAGGAGGAGGAGTGAAGTGCCACAGGTGATGAGCTGAGCTACGAAGAGTCTTTGCTGCCTGTACAATAGTGAAGCTGGAGGAATAATAAAACCTGAGTCTCATTTCTACCCAGAAACCAGAGAAGAAGAAGATGTCAGACAGGAAGTCAGGGTTTAAAAATGAAAACAAAATAAAGAGGAATAAAGAATAGTGACTCCTAATCTGCATAAAACTGGTCAAAGTGTTTTTCATAACAACAAAATAAATGAGAAATGTAAATATCTGTATAATAAATGGCTTCACATTAATAAATCTAACAAGTTTAAAGCATCAGTGTCACTTCCTGTTTTATCTTTGATTAATGTTCAGCACAGAGAAGATTATATTGTCACACCTGTAACTAGTAGTGGGTTTTAACTAGAACTAGCATCTACATTCAAGCTCCACCAATCAGATATTCAAACAGATCTGAGATGATCGGTTGATTCATTGATTAGTTGACTGACAGGAGAATAATTGGCAACTATTTTGATAATGGAGAAATTGCTTCAGTCATTTTTTTTCCCAGCAAAAAACATGAAAATATCCCAAATATTCTCAACATGACAAGACTTCCTGCTTCTATTCCTCTTATTTGAAGACGTCTGGTTCGTCTCAACAACAATCCATCGTTTAGTTATTAATCTAAAAAAATAATCAGCAGATGAATCAATAATGAAACTAAGCTTTTATAAAAATCTTTCGCTGCATGTCATGAAGTTGTAAAACCCCTGGGACGAAGGTCGAGAGCGACCGAAGCAACAGCACAACCACCATCAAACCCGGACGACTACGACGTGTTTACACATTCAGATCTTTCTGCCAGAGTGTGTGCGAGTGTGTGCGAGTGTGTGCGAGTGTGTGCGAGTGTGTGTGAGACTGTGAAACCTCAATGTCAGAATTTCATGGTCGACACCTCGAGGCCATTTGGATGCCATTAAAGAAGCCATTAGCTGTGCCACGCAGCCACCCATCATCACACAAACAGCCCTAACAGCTCTGCTAATAGTCCAGTGTGTGTGTCGTAAAGAGGTCTGCGTGGACCGGGGCCATTTCCTGTGTAAAAACAGCTGACGTTCAACTATTCAATGGGGAAATGAGACTCGCTTCCATCTTTGGTGCATGTGAACATATTTAGTTATTCATATACTTGGGTCCCGTTTATTTTTTGTCTGTCTTTTACTGTATTTTATAGTTTTTAATTTCCCTCAATCCATCTATCTATCTATCTATCTATCTATCTATCTATCTATCTATCTATCTATCTATCTATCTATCTATCAATCATATATTTACTCAGCTCGTCACAAATTACCATCAGGTGTCTAAGGCTGCGTTTTTGTGAGGTCACACGTACCTTGACCTTTGACCTTTAGCCACCAAAATCTAATCAGTTCATCCTCGAGTCCCAGTGAATGTTTTTATGCCAAATTTAAAGACGTTCCTTCGAGGCGTTACTGAGACGTCGTGTCCACGAGAGTGAGACAGACGACCTGAAGACAACATGTCTCCGGCTCTGAGGAATAAAAACTATATTTTTTGCTGTTGAAGAAGAATAAACCTTAAAATACATGTTGCATGAGACCAGAACATGCAACTGTCAGCACTGCTGTTCTCCTCAGATGTTTTTTTTTATGCTGTAAAAACTCGCTGCAGACGTTCAGTGAATGAGGACAAACACAATTTGACTGAGCATCTAAAAACAGAGCTGCACACCTGACATAAATAACTCTGTCCATGCACAGTGAGACAGCAGCAGCAACACTACAGACTGAAACAGACCCATGAGCACTGATGCCTCTCACACCAACAGTTCCTGATGTTCACTTCTGTAAACCAAAACCAGCCAAGACGTTTCACCACAGTGACACGAGAAGTTATCTTTACCATGTGAAGCAGAAATGTTGTGAAGCTGTGAATTCTGACGCTGGTGCAAAGTTTCCGTCGTCCTGCAGAGACTCTGGTATATTCTAGGAAGACAAACTATAAAATACACCGACGTGAAGCCTGAAGCGTCTGACAGGAGATCCCTTCACCCGAGTACACCTGGAGAACAAAGACACGCCGCTGCAGGAAGCTGCAGGCCCGCGCCGCCGTGACTCACTCTTCATTTGCGTTTGCATCAAAAGTTTCGCCGTGTTTACAGATTCCTCGGATCGCTCGACGCAACTTCAGGATCTGTGCTTCGCACATCAAACGCGAGGCTTCAAAACAGCGCAGCACAAACAGTCTCACAAACAAAGGTTCACCTTCACACCGTCCTCTCCGAACACGTGCCACGTAAACCTGTCCTCTCAGTCTGCAGCAGAGAGACACACAGTCACACCTGTGCTGCCGTCACAGGTGGAGGTCTGTGGTGGAGGGAGGAAGAAGATACGTATACGACATGACGGTGATTTATGAACAACAGCTTTAAATGAATTCAGTGACTTTCATGCATGAAAAGAAGAGGCACAACCACGCTGATCCATATTCAACAAGGACGGCTGTGTGTGTGTGTGTGTGTGTGTGTGTGTGTGTGTGTGTGTGTAAAGGGCATACATCTTGGACAGTACATCTGATAAGCTGCAGACAGGAGCTCACAGTCACTGCTCGATGGTGATAATAGAAGTGAACGCCAC
>NC_079374.1:1842711-1857711 GCF_021018895.1 Seriola aureovittata | reverse complement strand
GCATCAGCACACAGTCCTGCAGCGAGGCTTCAGCAGGAGGAGCTGCTGCTGTAAAGCTTCCAGCTTTAATGCTCGTCCATTTAGAGGAGAACCCCTCCGGAGTCATTTACAGTAAAGATATGACACTAACGATGACGGCCTCTCAGCGCAGTTAGAAGCAGCTTTCAGCCCGAGGTGACAGCGTCTCAATGAGGAGGGAAAAAACACATCACAATCAATGAGCGGAGGGGACGGGCCTTTAACGCTGCCTCCTGGTTTAACTGGCTGTTTACTTACAAAACACACACGTCATTTCGTCATTCAGCTCCACTACTGGTCAAAAGGTTTATTCCTTATGGAGCAGAAGTCCAGGGAATAAACGTAAATGGTCAAAGGTCAGGTGGATTTCTATTGTAGAAAGAAACGTCACGACTTCAGCTCCTGGATGAGTCACAAATCTAGATCAGTGGTTCCCAACCTGTGGGCCGAGAAGGTATTACAGGTGGGCCGATAAATATCATTTACAAAACAGTAGAGTTTAGGTGAGAAGAAGATATATATATATATATATATATTATACTGTATGTAAATGATGTTTTTAAATGTTTTACGGATTATTTGGCCTCTGTGTTGTTACGGATGTGGGCCGTGAGTTGGAAGAGGTCGGGAACAACTGGTTCTAGATTCAATTTAATTCAACTAAAAAGATTTCATGATTCCTTGTTTTTTTTAAATCTCCAGCTGCTGATTTCTTCTAACCTCTAAATTAATTTTAAAAACTGAGTCGTTCTAAAACCTCTGACCGATAGTGAACAGCTGGTTCTTCCTCCAGTTACTGAAACCTTCTCTTCACTGTGTGCACCAGTGAAACCAGCTGTGTGGCAGGACGTGGCTGCAGCACCTCCACACTTCCTCCTCTCCTGCTCCATCAGCCAGCAGGGAGGAGCCATATGAAGCTGTCTGCGTTTATCTGCCGTGTTTACCCAGTTATCTGCTCTGCTCTCAAAGGGCGGCGGCGCTCGCAGACCGCCTCAGATCTACCTGCGCTCCCGTGAGTGTGAAACAGCAGCTCGTGTGCAAAGCGAGCTCCAAACCCCCCCCCCACCCCCCCGTGGAAATCCCTTTAAATGGAGCTCACGTGCATTTCCTTGAAAGTTTTCTCCACCGCACCGAGCCGTGTGATAGGACTCTGCGCGAGAACCCGAGCACTTGCCGGTTCAGCGATAACAGAATTAAACGATAAAGGAATTAGTTCTGGAAGAAGAGGAGAGATGAAGATACAGAGCGGGCTGGGAGGAGCTCGGGGAAGGCGCAGCTTTGAGAAAAGCTGGAGGTAGCAGCAAGTGTGAAATCTTAATCTCATCTCTTTGCCTCCATATATACAGTACAGCACTGCACTCACTCTCTGCACATGGTCCCCCCCCCCCCCCCCCCCCCCCCCCGGTCCCTTTTTTTCTTACCCCACCCCCATCCTCAGCTAATAAGCTTCCTCATATCAGCAGATTATATAAAACCACCGCAGGGTTTGCTTTCTCTCTGTCCTGCCAATGCTGCAGCCGCCCTCCTCTCCCTGTGTCCTCTTTCCCAGCACCACCTCATCTTCACACTCCTTCTGTGGATGCAACCCACTGTGACACCCCCCACCCCCCCACCCCCGCCTCCTGTGTCTCCTTCAGGTGCAATCTTCTTTCTCTAACACACACACACACGTGTCGGTGTTGAGGGTTTTGATGTGACTCGTGTGTTGGGAGGAATCCTCGCGAGCCCGAGACTTACAACTCAAACACCATGTAGAGCATCCCGTCTGAGCTGTAGGTCTCCAGCAGCTCCACGATGTGGGGGTGTTTCAGCATGTGACAGATGCTGGCCTCCCTCTTCAGATCTGAAAACACACACACACACACACACACACACACACACACACACACACACACACACACACACACACACACACACACACACACACACACACACACACACACACACACACACACACACACACACACACACACACACAGAGATTAACATACATAGCTGTAAGACATCTATATTATATACAGAACACATGATCTGATTATTCTACAACTGAGAACAGAGAGGATCATAAGTGAATCATGTGTGTAGGAGAAATATATATTATATATATGTAAGACAATTACTTTTAGTCATTTTATTCCTTTAAAGTCCAGTTTCTACTGCCCCCCAGGCCTCGTCACTGATAACCCCACTGTTGGTCTGTTGTGTGCTGCAGAGGTCGGCAACAACCACAGAATGGGGTTTTGATCTGACACCATGTGACACCAGGACCAGGGTCACAGATGTCAATACTGTTAGTTATTAAAAGCAGTTCATGTTGAGGAGAGCAACGTGTGATCATTTCTAAAGTGCTTGATTAATAAACTAATTGTAAAAGCGTTAAATGATTTGCCAAACATCTCTGCACACCTTATTAAAGCTCCTCCAGTGTAAATGTCTGTGTCCATGTGTAGTGTGATTATAGATCAGCTCTAGCTTCTATATTAATACTGTGAAAGTATCAAAGCCTCAGTCCACAGAGAAATGCACACAGCCTGTATTCAGAAACTGAGCCTTAAAACCAGCCGTCAGGACTTCTGGAACTTTGTGATGTCACAACAAAGCAGTCACCAAGCCCCGCCCACCTGGACCCACCATCCAAACCTTGCAGGATTTGGTTTCTCTGAGTGTTTCTACCTGAAATCTGCTGTATTTTTATTGGATCACTCAGAAAACAGTCAGCTAATCAGAAGACAGGCTCAGAGCCTCCTCTCGTCTGATTGGCTCACTGACCTGTTGTTACTAGAGCTCCAGAGAGAAGCCTGAGAGAGGAGATGTAAAACTACACTGAGATGTTTTTGGTTCTTAAAACCACAAATATATCTTCTTATGGATCAACACTTCAAATAAAACACAGCGACCTTTAAGACGTCAACAAAACAAACACTTTATCAGATTACTACAGAGGTTTTATAGAACTGATCAGAACTGAGAGGAAGGACTTCAAACTGGCCCTGTCATAGTGTTTCCTGGTATTAAACTGATACTGTGCATTAGAAAGGACGATTGTGAGGATAAATTAATTAAATTGATCTTTGAAGTCGATGCAGGATGTTGTGGCTTTTACATGAACTCGAGCTTCAGAGTGAAGCTGCCTGAACGGGGCCTTTAGTATCTGTGGTATTGATACATCATGCATTGATCTTCTCACCCGCTGATGTGCAACTGTGAGCTTCACCAGGAGGCTCTGTGACATGTGTGCAGCCGCCGCAACCAATCAGCAGCAGAATCAGCAAAAACAAAGAACCAGCTAATTCAACCAACCAGCAGCTACCAAAAATATAAAGGGATCTCTTTCTCCTCAGTCAGATTCTACCTTTTTCCTGCTCTGACCCTCGTCATCATGTCATAACTGTGGCAAACACCTCCTCTATTATGCAGCGCTTCACTCCGGCACCGCTGACAACATGCTCCACGTTAAAATGAACCTCTACACCACGAGTAAGTGTCTTAGCAGCTGAACCCTGCATCTCTGCAGCTCTGCCGACCTTGGTGCTGCTCAGCTCTCACTGTTCACACACAGGAGAATGAAGAAATGAAGAAATGCACAGCGCAGCATGAGGCCCGCACGCTCATGAAGACATGATGACTCATCTGCAGGAGTGTCTCACATGCAAATCGTCATCAGGTCTCCGCTCCCCTTCGCTACGATCGCTGTTTGTTTGCATCCATCCCATTATTTCAGATCCTCTTACTGCTGCCTGACAATAAGGCATCTACCACTTTAATTGGTTCCTAATGAAGAGGAGGGTTAATGGAGGGGGTTAGTGAAGCTGAAAGGAACAATGCGGGCAGGCTGTTCAGAGGAATCACTGAGGAGAGGAGACAGACACACCACCACACAAAGCCTCTCCTCTCATGAGACAACCAGCAGCAAGAGACTGGATGTTTCATTTAGTGGAAGCAGCAACTAGATTTCACCTGATGATGTGAGGAAGGGAGAATGAAAGATATAAAATACATGTGGTGCATCTTCACAACTGCAGCCTTTAAATGAAAACATCTCCCAACATTCAGAGTGCACATAAACATTTAGCTCCTTGTCTCCGTGTCCTCCTTCATTATCATTCATATTTCCACCAGCTATGTCTGCTGTTAATTAAAGACTTTAAATTCAATCCTCTCTCCCTCCCCAATGTCCACTCCTCCTCCTCCTCTCTTTCTTTTTTTAGCCTTGTTATTCTGAACAGCTAAACGAATATTTAACATGGACCCCAGTTTCTTGCAGGTTGGTGACGCTCACATGTCGGACGTGTCTTTATTCACACAGCTTTTCCAGACTGTGCAGAAGTGACAGCTGCAGTCGGACGTGCAGGATTTCTGCAGGATTCAAGACTTTTTATGAACATTTTTAATTCAATTTGCCTTTTTCACAATCTTAGCAGGCAAATTATGAAATAAATCATTTTTTTTTTTTTTTTAAAGGAAATTCTTAAATGTGAGACTTTCCTTCGTCACATGACAGTAAAAGATAAGCTTGTTAGACTGTTAGACGTCACCTTGGCCTGTGAAACACACTGAGCATTATTCACCACTTTTTGACATTTTATAGACAAACGTTAATCGATAAAATAATTGCTCCACGCTGCAGCCTTAGTATGAAAGTCTGATGGAAAACCAGCAGGGACTTAATGGCTCAGAAATATTCATTATTAAAGAGTTTTTAAGGAGCTTTCTGGCAGTACATAACAATAATAATAATAATTCCAGATGATATAAAAATGATTCATTACTTTAATATCATTGAAGTTTTTCTGGTTATGAGACGATCTTCCAGCTCCAGTAGCAGCAGCAGTGACTGTTTGACTGTCAACAGCCTCCAGCAGCACAACCCACTGTCACAACAACGTCCCTTTTAATTAAACAGATGTGACTGCAAACAGCAGGTACGAGGAAATGCTCAGTATATAAGTCAGTCAGTTACATTTAAGACCTTTTAAAGATCCATATTTATGTAGAATATATAATATATCAAGTGTTGATCCATGAGAAGATATATTTGAGGTTTTAAGAACCAAAAACCATCTCAGTGTAGTTTTACATCTCCTCTCTCAGGCTTCTCTCTGCAGCTCTAGTAACAACAGGTCGGTGAGCCAATCAGAAGAGAGGAGGCTCTGAGCCTCTCTTCTGATTGGCTGACTGTTTTCTGAGTGATCCAATAAAAATATTGCAGATTTCAGGTAAAAACACTCAGAGAAACCAAATCCTGCAAGGTTTGGATGGTGGGTCCAGGTGGGCGGGGCTTGGTGACTGCTTTGTTGTGACATCACAAAGTTCCAGAAGTCCTGACGGCTGGTTTTAAGGCTCAGTTTCTGAATACAGGCTGTGTGCATTTCTCTGTGGACTGAGGCTTTGATACTTTCACAGTATTAATATAGAAGCTAGAGCTGATCTATAATCACACTACACATGGACATCTCACAGTGTGGGACCTTAAATGATTAAATTAATGATGTTAGCAGTAATTGTTCTACATTGGTGGGAAGTAGTGACAAGAAGTGTAAAAATGAAAATCTGCAGGGATTTGTCTTATTTTATGACTTGTTTATGAAATATATATTACAGAGTTTTCTCTGAGGTATTAAAAAGGTCTTAGTCTTAAATTGAATTAGGTGAACTCTGCAGAAACCCTGAATTTAATATCAGACAACACAAGGATCACCTGCAGATGAAAAACACGACTGCATCCATCAAACACCTCTGTTGTGCTGTTGTTATATAATTCATATTGTTTTGGAATGAAGAGCAAGAAGATGATTTTCCATTCCAAGGCTGCAGCTCATGATTATTATTAATGATTGATCTGTTGATTATTCTGCTCTCAGAAGCTCAAGGTGATGTTTCCTTTTTGTCCGACCAACAGTCCGAACCTCAAAGATACAGAAAACATTCACCTTTGGAACCTGATCTGAAGCTGCAATCAGTGATTTTTGTTTCTATATTACAACACATTGACTGATTGATTGATTGATTGATTGATTGGTAAAGTGACAGAAAATCAATCGACTAATTGATTCAGCTCTGCTCCACTAGCTCACATAGTGTACAGAACACAGCTACTGATGCAGTTAATAAACAGTGGATCTGCCTTCAGTATAAACATCTGTATGTATCCTATCACATCTGCATCCTTCCTTTCTCCAGCCTGTGATCCCTCCTTCCTCCTCCTCCTTCCTCCTCCTTCCTCCTCCTCATGTTGAAGGCTGAAGCCAAACACAAAAATATACATCACAGAACCTTTTTGCTTCAGCACAATCTCATTTGCTGAGATTGCATCACTGAGTGCACTTAACTTTATTATCTTAACTTTTAATATCCGCCTCTCTCACAGAAACACCAGGCTGAGCTAAAATATACATCCTCACTGACTGTGCAGTGTATGGAGGCTTAATATTCCTGATTCACACCGAGGTATTCCCCTGACTGCTGCTGCTGCTGGAGGTGATTTATGGACAAGAACACCGAACAGGAAAAAGATGAGACTAACTACATGTTTCTGCACAGACAAACACACACACACACACACACACACACACACACACTCGTGAGCTATAATAAAGAGTTACTGTAATGCTCTGCTATGTATGCAGTGACATTTAATTAAAGCTTTGAGTCGAAGCCATGAGCCACTTGTGGTGCTGCGAGCCTGGGCGCTAACATTAAGCTAATCCTCGGAGGACAAGCACAGGGTGTGGGCTAGCTCTAAACATGATGTTAATGCTGCTAAAGCTGGGATAAGTGGCTACCTTGAGGGCATCGCAGCCCGCCACGTTTAATGTCATCTGGTGAGCTTGCCGCCGCTCGTGTCCGTCACCGTTAACTGCTGGTGGAGAATACCAAAGATGCTCCATCCAATGAGAAGCAAATCACCTCAGCAATATTACTGAGCTGAGTATAAATGGCTGCAGGTTGTGTGTGTGTGTGTGTGTGTGTGTGTGGAGTCAAAGTTAACAGATTGATACTGATCTTGTGGCCAAAGTGTAAGCAACAGGGAGCTAACCGTACATTCAACAACACAAATGAGTTACAGCTCATAAAGGGGTGGGGCCAGAAAAATAGACTCAAATTTAAGGAACAGCAACAATAAAAACTCTTGATTTAACTTAATTTCCTTCATGTTTTTCCACCACATCAGATTTTATCAACAATTAGCTTCATTTATAATTAACCTAGCGTTGCTGCTCTATTAATCTTGGCGGCAGACATCATGAACTAATAAATACACAATGTAAAAACCAAACTTAGAGCTGCTCGCTGGAGTCCGGACCTCCATCTGTCTCTTTACTTTCATTTCAGACACTGAGATCGTCTCTGAAATACGTTGATTTCAGTTCATTTCTGACCAACAGGCAGAACGCCATCATGTCTGAGTCCATGTCATCATCAGACATGGTGTTTCGTTAGAGTTCAGCTACTAAAATTTTTATTTTAACAAAAAACATTTAAACACTAAAAGGCATTTATTGTGAAATGTATGGAGGAAGTTTTGCGTTAGCACCAACTGTAGCTTTTAGCATTAGCATTAGCTTAGTGCAGCACATGAATAGAGCGGTGGTGCTGAAAGCTGAGGCTGCTGTAACCAATCATGTAACTTCATCTGCACCACTTCGTTAGAGTGTCATCACTAGCAAGCTAGCAAGTAGCTTTCACTTTAGCAAACCAGTGACTAATTTCAACCCCTCCCTTTTTCTGGCGTCATACCGATATCGATCATCTATGAGTGAGATCAATACCGATCATGTTTGTCATGGTTGCAGATGGCGTACGTTCTATCACTTTGTAAAAGCTCCACATGACCGACATGTTGTCGTGTTTTGGCGTCCTGTCGGTGGGAGGCGGGGCTTCACTACGCACACAGCTTTTCTCAGCCCGGACACCAGTGTTAACCACCGCTGATCAATTTTTGCCCCCCCGCCCACCCGGAGAAGCAACAGAAAAGACACTGTGGTAGGCATCAATGCAGAGTGCAAGGTCACATGACATGACTGCACTCAGCAATTCAGAAAAAAGAGTGCATGGTGTATTTTTATAGAAACAATGATGTACAGTAAATCAACAGCTGGGCGAGAAAGACATCCATCTGTGTCCATGGTAACGGCAGAGGCCTTCATACACTGAGAACAGAGTATGAAGGATTCTGCAGACACTGTTACAACACGGCTGCTAGCGTCTGCATGTAGAGAGACTAGACATTTTAGACAGAAGTCAGAGAAGGAGAAAAAAGAACAGAGAGAGAGAGAGAGAGACAGAGAGAGAGAGAGAGAGAGAGACAGAGAGAGAGACAGAGAGAGAGACAGAGAGAGAGAGACAGAGAGAGAGACAGAGAGAGAGAGAGAGAGAGAGAGAGGAGGTGAAAAACAGATGTGATCTCCACAGTGATCCCTGTTCCTCCTGCTGGGAGTCAAAGCTTGCAGAGGGAGGAGGCCTCGCTATCACAGCTACACCACACTGAGCTGTAGGTGTGTGTGTGCGTGTCTGTGTGTGTGTGTGTGTGTGTCTGTGTGTGTGTGTGTGTCTGTGTGTGTGTGCGCGCGTGTGTGTGAGACCTGATGCTGGTTTTACAGACAGTTAGGACAAGATGTCACAACAGTCTAATAGAAACACAGAGCTGCAACGAGAGAGGAAGACGACGGAGGGGAGAAGAGACAGACGAGGAAATAAAGAGCAGAGCGATGAAGAGAAAGACAAAGATAGAGAGAGAGAGAGAGAGAGAGAGAGAGAGAGAGAGAGAGGAATCAGGGAGTGGAGAACAGAGGAGGCGGAGGAAAGTGAGTAGGCGATGGCACATGATGAATTTTGCTCATTCTCTAGCCAACGTTTCTCCCTCATCTCCTCAGAGGGCTGACCTATTCGTCAGACAGACCTCCGGACAGGCTGCAGAGAAACAAGCTGGTGTGTGTGTGTGTGTGTGTGCGTGTGTGTGTGTGTGTGTGTGTGTGTGTGTGTGTGTGTGTGTGTGTTGTGTGTGTGTGTGTGTGTGAGTCC
This sequence comes from Seriola aureovittata, assembly GCF_021018895.1. Classification (NCBI taxonomy): domain Eukaryota; kingdom Metazoa; phylum Chordata; class Actinopteri; order Carangiformes; family Carangidae; genus Seriola; species Seriola aureovittata. The sequence goes on along the minus strand of NC_079374.1, from coordinate 1,848,672 downwards.
ATTGCCAAGACATGAACCATTTGACCCACTTCCCTGGGTCTGAGCTGTGTGCTGGGCGTTTGTGTGCGTGTCTGCTTGATTACTGTGGTGCTGTGTTACAGCTGCCCGCTCAAGTGAAACTGCTCTGCTACTTTCTACAGGCTTCACAGAAGGAAAAAAAAAAGAAAAAAAAGAAAGGGAAAAAGAAAGAAATAAAGGGAGGGGGGGTAAAAACAAATCAACAATGAGAGCAGCCAGCTGGTGTCTGCAGGGAGCGCACAGTTTGATGGATTCCTGAGCGCTGCAGAGGGGGGACTGTGATTAGATATAAATGACTGGGGAGTGTGCTGACCATGCAGCACACACACACACACACACACACACACACACACACACACACAACACACACACACACACACACACACACACACACACACACACACACACACAGTCAAACAGAAACTAGTGCACACGTGTGATCATTAATGGTGGCAGTGAAGAGAGATGGCGTTAGAAAAGCTACAACGAAAAACTTTAATTTCAGAGATTTCTGTGATCCGTCAGATTTTCCGTGACTCAGAACAGAACCGGGCGTCCAGTCACTAACCAGTCATCACACAGAAACCAGTATGATGACTGGTCAGCACTGAGGTGATCACACTGGGTCAAAGCTGGAATAAAGTGGTGAAGGAGTGTCCCTCCTCACTTATAACAACGTAGCTAACCATGCTTACTGCTCCTAAAAGATGCTAACTATGCTACCTGTTCTGAAAAGATGCTATCTATGCTAACGGTTCTGATCCGTCCGCTAGTCTCTGGTTCTGGTCTCAGACTCCTCCTCTGAGTCTGGGTCTGTCTGAGTCTCTCTGATGTTTCCTGCTCTCACCATCTTGATGCTCTCTGCTCTCTCACCTGTCCACCTGGAACCAGCAGGTGGTGGGCGGGGCTAAAGGCCTGATCCATATTTGCTGGATCCTGCTGACAAACAAACAGGTAAAAAAAAAAAAAAAAAACTCCTTGATGGAGCTAATTCACAGAAACCCCTCCAAACTAATATCTGACATTCACATTTCGTAGCAGCAGCTACAGCTGGTAACATTAGAGGGATTATTAGACCCAGTGGAATTAAACATGTCCTCACCGAGTCAGACAGAACCGACTGACTCAGCTCCTTTTTTTTTTTAAAACCCTCAAAATATCAGAATCTGCATCCGCCTTAAAATCCCTCCATCTCCAACTCATGCTGCTACAGTGAAGAGCCTCCCTGCAGACTGTATTATAATAACAAGTCTTGTCACTGATCTGTATTAATGTCTGTACGATCACACCACCAGATCTGATCAACGGTCCCAGCAGTAGTAAAACTCTACATTATTATTATTATTATTATTATTATTATTATTTATATTTGCAGAAACAGAAGAGAAAAACTAACTAAGCTAAATCATGTGTCATGTACTGAGACGCCAAACAAGAGACAGCGGAGAGAGGAGGAGGCGCTGAACCTTTAAACCAAGTTCAGCTTTGAAAGAACAGAAAGAGATTCGTCCATTTCCTGAGTGTGTTTACATTTCACTGTGACCGTGTCTCAGGACGTGAAGACTCCAGCGTGGACAGGAGACCTGTTCAAATCTCTGCATCGTTTCCAGGTTTTATCTTCTGTGGACAGAAGCTGAGCATCAAAGGAGGAAAATCTACCCGCAGTGGAAACCAAACAACCCACACGTCTCTCTCTCTCTCTCTCTCTCTCTCTCTCTCTCTCTTTGTTCTTTCTTAAACCTCCTCGTCCCCCTCGTGTTTCCTCGGGCTCTGACGGCGAGGATCAGGTTCACTGCTGCTGCAGGCGTGAGCGTGCACGTGTATTCGTACGTCTGTTTGGTGAGTTAGTGTCTCTGACTTCACCTCTGCATTAAACACGATCACAGAATCAAAACAAGCTTCATGTCTGCTCTGTAGGATCTGAAGGAAACGCCCTGACACGCTTCACCTGCTGGATGACCCTCGAGTGACAGAGCACAGGTAAAGCTCCTCTAATTATCTCCGGCTCTCAGCTGATCATCGAAGGTTCTCCACCTTTTTTATTTTTATTTTTTAATGTTATTGTCAGCACATTCTCAACACACGACGTTACTCAGCTGTTCCTGCAGTCTGTAAATGTCACAGCTGATATGAAAATAAAGAATGAGACACTGTGTGTGCAGGTCGCTCTGTTCCTGAATGAAGAGATTAACTTCTTCTACTTTCCTAATGTCAGAACATTTACTACATTTCACATCCATCCATCTTCTGCACTTATTGTGTTCACGATGTTGGACACTGATATATAGCATTAGCATTTGGTAGGAAGCGAGGGCTTGTTTGTTACGGGGCTGTCACTTTAAGAGCTGCAACAATTATTTTTCAGAAAATTAACCTGCAGCTATTTTGATAATCGATCAATCGTTTTCAGAGTTCATCTGATCTCCTGCAGCCGAGGCGTTTAAGTGCTCGAACATGTTCCAGTGTAAGAGCTGTTGGCGGTGCGTTCATGGTCCAGCATCACCAGACAGATGAACACACGGGAGGAGAGATGTGCAGCGCAGCCATTCAGACGACAACATTTAGATGATGTCATCGCTTTAAATCATGTTACACTTTGATAAAGTCACAGTTGGTGTTTAATGCGTTGTTACATAAACTGAACATCAGTGTTTGGTCGAGAACTTCTTCCTATTTCTTCTGTTTCAACAGTCAAAACCTAAATCTTCCTTTGCTGGGGCGAAGAGAATGAAGCATTGTGGGTATATTTCTTTCTAAAAATACCTGCTGGATGTGAGGGCTGTAGTAAACCGGCTGCGTTCTCTATCACAGTCCTGCCCTCCTCTCCATCTATCTCCATCCTGCTCTGTTCATCTAGTAGTTTCAGTCTTATCGCCCCCCCCACCCTCCAAATATCTTTAATTCAATCTCCCCTCCTCTCTTGTTCTCTCCCTCCCTGCCTCCCTCCCTCTCTCCCTCCCTCCGCTGCTGCTTCAGCCACAGTCAGATATCTGATCAGACCTCTGCCTGGCTCCTCTGGATGAAGCCCAGCAGACTGACTCTGGATCAGCGACACGCGGCACCTGTGTAATTAAACTCAGGGAAAATAGAAAGCTGAGCAGATAAGTGCTGCTGGTTTCTGACCTGCTTTTACATTTTTACATCACTTTAATAGTCTGTACATATCATCACGAGTTAATGCTCGACCTCTGACCTCTGTCATGTCTCCTCTGCTGATCATCGTATCATATTATTATCTGCTTATAACTCCAACTGTTATTCTCACTGGAGCTTGTTTTTATTTTATTATTTGTCTGATTGCAACTGCTGATTATTTCCTTCTCTTTGCCTCAGTCGTTACGTCAGTTGTTTGTATCGTCTCTCCTGAGGAGTATTTAGTCTGAGTCATTAACAATACAGTTCCAGTAAGTATGACGAGTCTGTCCTCTGCAGACACCGTGTTATATTCTATTAAAACTCATTGTGTTGTGTCAGTGTCACCCAGGAAACTCCCGAGTGTGGCGGAGAGCAGCTGGGCGAATGAGAAGTAGAGCGGAAGTGTGGAAGTGAAACAAAACATTAATAAAATAAAATAAAACCTGGTTACACATGAACAAAGAGGAACACCTGACCTCTCCTCTGCACTTCATCTGCTAGTGTTTGACAGAGTGGGATGAGTAAAGTAATTATCTTCAGTCGTATTCGGGAGCAGAGGAAGCAGACGCAGCAGCGAGACACTGAGAGCTTTCTTACCCTCTGTGCTGAGTCCTGGACTGGAGGTGAACTGGGCCACGTCCACGATTTTGACAGCGAACTGCTGCCCCGTCTCTCTGTTGATGCATCTCCGCACCACGCTGAAGGGGCCCCTGAACACAGCACAGAGAGAAACACACATTTAACCACCGGCCTGTTGTACAGAACATGTTGTTAACAAACATCGGGAGGAAACATAAACTCACAGAATAAATATCATAAAGACACTTCAAACCGCTTTAGGCTATGATGTTGTTACATGCCATTGGTTCATGCTGCAGGTCCGTCCTTATACAAATAAACATGAAACATAGACTTTTAGAGTTAACATGTTAAAACCTGTGAGCAAACAGCTGTTTATTGACATGAGTCCAGTATTCACTGTGCTCTGAGCTCCGGAGGGAAACATCTGCCTCCTCAGCAGCTGTGAGCAGGTGACACGTAGTCAGGTGTTCTCCAGTCGAAGCGACACTGAGCCGGAGCAAAGTGAAACCAAAACAATGAACTTAAAGACACTGAAAGGTTCTGTAGAGCTGGTGATGAGTCACATACACATTATTCATATAAAGGAGCTGATTATAGAAGCTTCCATGTGAGAAAGAAACTGAGGCCACACAAGCTGAAGTCAGGATCCAAATATTAATGAGGATTTCAAATCCTGATACTTGGGCTGGGAGACTAAATCAATTGATTTGATTAATACAATGCCTACGTCATGGCAGTCGAGTTGAGATGTCAAATGATAACTGGCTGCACTTTTACTCTTGCTCAACTTTAATGCACATTCAGACTCAAACTAAATTTGGGCTCTAGTGGCCGAGGGTTTAAGGCACAGACCGTGAACCTCAAGGTTCCCGGTTTGACTCCGAGCAGAAGACGTTTGTTATCGCTTCCTGTTCTTGTTTCCGGTCATCTCTCCACGATCCTCTTTCAAACTGAGACACACCACGACCGAAAAACACAAGAAGAAGTCGACAAAATCACATAGAATGATCGAAGTGATTCCCAGCAGGTAAGAGGAGGTGAACACAGTCCGTTCTCTCCATGTAACTAACACATCACAGACAACCGCAGAAATCCAGCAGGTGATCATTTTGAATCACGGCTCAGTATACCCTCTCTCTCTCTCTCTCTCTCTCTAACTACAACTTCTCCTCCTCCTACTTGATGCTTCAAAGTCGTGTTAAAATGCCAGCAGCCCAACAGACATAAAGAAACAAGATCACACAGCTGCTTGTTCTCCGCACATGCAGAGAAGGCAGAGCTGCTCTCACGCTGAATCATGCCTCCCGTGGAGGGAGTGTATCATCAGAGTATCAATGGGATACACAGAGGTCCAGCACCCAGGGGCTGCAGGTTAGAGTTAACAAGCAGCAGGTCGGCGCCGCAGAGCGCTGCAGCAGGAGGATCCCTCCTAAATAAAGCTGCACTCTCAACACTGAGGTAATGGGCTTGAACTGACCTGCGCACACCGGGGAATAACACACTGCGCGTCTATACGTGTGTTGTGTGTGTGTGTGTGTGAGAAAGTTAAACGTGTTGGGAAGATGAGGTTTAGTGGCACGGAGGGGGAGTGGGGGAGGGGGGGGGAGGGAGGGAGGGAGGGGGAGTGGGGGAGACGAATGGAGCAGTGGTTGTTGTATAAGAATAGAAACAGAGGCAGCAAACACTTAATCCCATCCACCCACCTCCTCCACCTGCTGGTTCCTGGAAGGAAACGCCCTGACGGACAGGTCAGCACACACTCACTGTGATGTGACAGATTAATGTTCAGAGGAGCTGGAGCTCGTTTAGCCCTCATTAAGTTATTTGTGGAAGTTAATGACGAGCTTTAAGGATCTGGATTATTACGCCAAGAGATGATCAGAGTATTTGTGAACACCAGACAAGTGTACGGCTGCTTCATCAGAAATGTTCTGATGCTTTATATTACATCATATTATATCATATCATATTACATTATATTATATCATTTTCTATCATATTATATCATATATCATATTATATTACATTATATTATATCATTTTCTATCATATTATATTATATTATATCATATTATATCATATGTCATATTATATTATTAATAATATCACATTATTTATGTGAGTTTGACTCTTGAAGACTTTTTCTTATATGTTTATAGATTCTGGTAAATTGATGCATGATAACGACATGTTTTTTTATTTATATTAAAATGTGAATAATTTATG
>NC_079374.1:1655211-1840211 GCF_021018895.1 Seriola aureovittata | reverse complement strand
CTGAATACGCAGAATACTGGGGAATAAAAGAAGAAAAGGTGCAAACATGAAAGTACAGAGCTGATGAGACCAGGGGAAGCAGGAGGTTGGCAGGTCTGAGCCAAGAGCTAATAAATATCCATAATGACATCGATGGACCTTTAGAGTACAAGGACTTGAATGTTCCCCAGAAATGAATCGATAAGTCGACTGTCAGATCGATCGCTTGACGTTTTTCAAGCACAAATGACAAAAAAAAGCCTCAAATACCAAGATTTTCTGTGTTTAGTTTTTTTTGCTAATTGAATACATCTCGACTGTCTCATGACTGCCCCCTGCTGGAGCGTGTTCTACACCACAGTTCCTCACAGTAACCGAGCGCCTGTGTCTAATAGAAAAAGGGTGGATTTCTAAATACCATGATATACTTTTATACTGTGATAGAGCGTAGTGTGTGTGTGTGTGTGTGTGTGTGTTGTGTGTGTGTGTGTGTGTGTGTGTGTGTAGCATGTGTTGAGCAAAGAGCTACTCTGCAGCAGATGAGAGGCTTATTCACAGCAGCCTGGGCAAGCATTAACAAAAAGGTTTAAGAGGCACAATCTCCCGCACACATCAGCCTCGCAATACTGCCGAGTAGGAAAGATTAACTTTAGAAATCTGTCGGGAGAGAGGAGGAGGTGAAGGGAGGCAGACGGAGGGAAAGCGTGATGGGGGGGGGGGGCTGCTTTGAACCGCAGACGGCTCAAGTGGCGGAAACTGGGCGTCTTGGAAGAAATCAACTGTACGTGGAGGAGGCATTCTGGCTTTGAATGGGCCTCAGCTGCACACAGCGTCAGCCATTATGGCTCTGAATAGCAGTCAGCTGCACACGGCTGTTCTGATGATTCCTGCACTTTAGCCACCCTCACTGAAATAACAGGAAGAGGGCGAGAGGGGGGGGGGGGGGGGGGGGGGGCAGAAGAGAGACATGGACAGGAAGAGAGAGACAGTCACAGCAGAGACGCCGGGTGAAGCCTCCTCTTTTCTTTCCTAACCCAGATTTGACTCTGGCTCTTTGCAGTTCATCCACGCTGAGGGGAAGATGACCCCCCCCCCCCCCCCCCCCCCCAGGACCGACTTCATTCTCTAATCACTTCTTTCTATAAATGGCTTTTACCTGCACGAGACACTTCTCCGGTGAACTGAAGTGAATTAGGGAGTCAGGGTTGGACAAGGTTACCCAGTAATGTGTTGATCCCGTTATATCAAGATGTTGACTTAAATCTGAATCATGATGTATCATCTTATTATTGTCCAGTAATTACACGAAATGGGTTTTTCAAGGTCGCAACACGCTGCTCACCTCCTCTAATTTCTTGTCCGTGCCGAGCATCTATCAAAAAAAAAGTTCCGGTCATTGCTGCGGTCTCTCCAAACGCAGTGACGGGACGAGGGATCACAGCCTGCAAATAAAGATGGACGTCACCCACAGGAGAGAGCTGCTCCGCCGCCGCCATGTTGGCAGTGCCCTGACTCCGCCCCCTAACTCCCAGCTAATCAAAAAATGGGCAAAGAGGTGGAGCTGAGACTTGTCGGTTTGTGGCGGACACGCTCACCTCATCTGTCACTCAAATAGGCCACGCCCTCAATTATTCGTAACGTTAAGCTTTAACTAGAATCGCCGTCTTGTGGTTGTTTACTCCACCAACCAGTCAAGTTACAGCAAATATGGTAACAGTCTCTCCTTCCCCAGTGATAGCATTGAATAATGTCACGGTCAAGTTGACCTTTGACCTTTTGGATATAAAACGGCATCACGTCATTTAATCCTCATAGATATTTGAGTAAAACTTGCTTTTATGGCTGTTTTGTGAGGTCAGCGTGACCTTGAACTTTGTGCTGAATTTGAAGAAGTTCCGTCGAGGCCTCACCGAGATATCATGTTCACGGGAATGGGACGGACAACCTGGAAACTACATGTCTCCAGCTGTGACTGTCACATGAGCAGGAATAATAAGAAACAGGTGAGTTATATAAACAGGTGTCATGAAGGAGGAAATTAGCTGTAGAGACCAAAACAGTTTCTGTACCAGGCTGTAAACATGTTTATTTCTGCTGTAAAGTTGGACATTTTAACATGGGAGTCTATGGGGACTGACTCACTGTTGGAGCCAGACTCTAGTGGCCGTTAGAGGAACTGCAGCTCTGGAGGTTCTCTCCACTACACATACTGTACAGTTACAGTGAGGATTACTGGGTTAAAACATTTAATACCCATCATTACACATGGAGGATGGAAGTCTTTAAATATCTCCAGAAACACGAGTTAATCAGATGAAGTGTGGACGCCATTACTGATGTTTTATATAACCTGTATTTTATATTTAATGTAAAAGAAAAGCTGACCATCGTTGAGTTTTAACCAGGACGGTCACGAACGCGCTCTGCTGCTGGGCTCTATAATTAATTCACTGTGATGTGGCCGCTGCTGCAGTAATTGCTGTCGGCTTCGGTCCCGATAACAAGACGACTTTTGTTCCCTTTCTGATCATCTCTGCTCCTTCACTCATCCCTTCTTTATTTCTCTCACTGCTGCTCCTGGACGAGAGAAGAGAGTTGAAGCGAATAAAGAGCGTCATCTCCGGTGTCAAAAGTAAATAAGTGCGACCTTTAGTCTCACAGTTCACGGCAGCTAGCGCTTAATAACCACACAGTTCCTGACCTTTACCCTCTGGCACTGCAGCTGACCTCGCAGGTAGGAGGTGTTGCCGTAACCTGGGACCTTAATCTGTTGGTCCTATAAATGACCCTGTGAGAGGAGGTGGGAAAAGTCTTGAGAGAGAGGAGGAGAGGAGCGTTTGCTGCATTCCACGTCAGGGTAACCAAAGGGGAATTTACGGCAACATCAAAAAGATAGGGTGCCCTATATTGCACGCCATCTATCTGCATCTTTGTGTGTGTGTTGCTGCGGTAAAGGGTGATTTGCAGGCTGCACTCCCTCCCAACTTCACAGTGCATCAATCATGCCGCGTCTCATTCCGTAAATGTCAACGGCTTTACGAGACGTGAGGGTCCGGAGCATCATTCACGCTCAGACTGCGGCTGATGGGCCGACCCGCGGCGAGCGGCGGCGGCGGCGGCTCTACCTCCGCCTCACGTACACATGTGTGTCAGTCAGTCAGTCAGTCTGATCGCTGGAAACAACAAGAGAGGAAGTAGCGCTGAGCTGTGTCAGCAGCTCCTCATGGAGATGACAGTCACGTTCTCTTGGTTATTAGATTAGACTGACACCTCTGGCGTTTCTGTTGTTCCTGCAGCCAAGTGATCTGCTCAGCTGTCCAAGCGTCAACATAAACAACTAAATCATCTTCAGCTCATGCAAAGATAAAAACCGGGAAACAGAAAAAAGAGAAATACTGTAGAAATAATCGCACAGTCAGACTGATACGAGGCGAAAGAACAGGAAGTGAAATGCTCAGGAAAACAGACGATTAGTCTGCTTTTACACTGTTGACTGAGTTCACCTCCCAAATGCAGGGAACTATGTCATCACATCACATGCAGTTACAGAACACACACACACACACACACACACACACACACACACACACACACACACACACACACACGGCCTCTGGTTTAGCAGCATCGTGCTGAGCAGGCGACGTTGACATCGCTGGCGATCAGAGCCGATATATACACAACACTACTGCAGAGCCGTTTGACCTGGGAGTGGATGACTTCTTACTGGCAGGAGGCAGTGAAACGTCAGCTTAGCGGTGGGTGATCTGGCTAAAAGATCACATGACAATCTTTTTGGGTAGAATCGATCTGAATCACTACCTGCTTCCTGTTTCCACCTGGTTTTATTCTGAAAGTCTTGACCAGACGTTGTGATTCTTCTTCTTCTTTCCGCTGCTTTGATGCTTCTTACTTCGTAGTTCATTAGCTGCTATATCTAATTGTTTTGATTTGAAAGTTAATTTGTTGCTCCGCCTCTTGCTGCTTCCTGTCTCCCTCCCTGCAGCAGGTCCCGCTGGTGGACTGTAACGCCGCCATCTTGGAGGGCTGCTGTCTGCAGCTACAGTTAGCGGGGCTAGCCGTTTAATCACTAGAAATGGTGTGGTTAGCAAAGACAGAACTTCTAACATCAGATCGTCACCTCTACATCAGCCTGAGGCAAACACTGAAGTCAATCAACTCTAAATGAATGTCATCAACATGTTTACACCTCCTGTGGAGGAAGACAAACAGATGCCGTGTCTGAAGTCCTTATTTTCTTCATTCTCCGTTATATTTACTCTCCAACATTTTATACAAGTAACTTCCTGGTTTATATAGTTTACGTTTACACTACGACACAGTCCAGTCTAAATATCGTGATAGATTATCGGTCCAGGCGTAGTTTACAGAGTTTCGTTTCTCTTAATGAGACAGAAATCCACTTCAGAGAATCACTGTGGAACAAACTGGGAGTCACTAAGAAACTTGACACTGAAACTTGTGATGGATTCAGGAACAGCTGGTGCAGCTCAGTCCTGAGGAGCAGCAGCCGTCAAGATCCTGCTCCTGCCCCGGACCAGAGATTGATTAACTGACCGACGGATCTCTGGGAAAGCGAGAGTGGTCAGCTCTGACGCAGGGGGAATTGTTGAGAACACGTCTCTGACTGACTGAACTGTCTGCGTCTCTTTCTCCGTCTCTCTCTCTCGGACATGTAGAAACCCACACATTGATTCAGCTGCTGACAGTGAAGCTTCACTCGGCTGCCGTCGTGTCTCTTGAACCTCAGATGAAATAAAGTTAAGTGACAAAAAAACACACACACACAACACACACACACACACACACACACAGGCTCTGACTGTGTGCAGTGTAAATTCATGAGTCCGCAGTTTATGAAATAAACAAAGGAGGACAACAAAAAAAAATGGCGCTACCTGCCCCCGAGCGAACAAGATACAAAGACAGAGACGGTGGAGAAAGAGGCAGAGAGATGCCCTGAGGGTGGACACCACAATAGACCTTGTGTTTAATGCAGGAATGTCGAGAATGATAATGATTCATGAGAAGTCATTAGGCCGTCCTGAATACCTTCCCTCCCTTACACAGTTTATACAGTGTGTGACTGTGTTTGTGTGTCTGTCCAGTTCGTCCCAAACCAGCTCCATGTGAATTTAAAGGTCCCATATTTTATACATGATCAATAACTCAATTAGCTGATTGAAATCAAATTAATAGCAACACTTAATTGTTATTTTTAAGTGAAGTGTGAAAACTTTCAAACAGGTTTGAAATTATGACTCAATTAAAGCTCCATATTTTTTTCTTCTTCTGTGTTTTATTTGAAGTGTTGATCCATCAGAAGATATAAAAACCATCTCAGTGTAGTTTTACATCTCCTCTCTCAGGCTTCTCTCTGCAGCTCTAGTAACAACAGGTCAGTGAGCCAATCAGAAGAGAGGAGGCTCTGAGCCTCTCTTCTGATTGGCTGACTGTTTTCTGAGTGATCCAATAAAAATAAAGCAGATTTCAGGTAAAAACACTCAGAGAAACCAAATCCTGCAATGTTTGGATGGTGGGTCCAGGTGGGCGGGGCTTGGTGACTGCTTTGTTGTGACATCACAAAGTTCCAGAAGTCCTGACGGCTGGTTTTAAGGCTCAGTTTCTGAATACAGGCTGTGTGCATTTCTCTGTGGACTGAGGCTTTGATACTTTCACAGTATTAATATAGAAGCTAGAGCTGATCTATAATCACACTACACATGGACACACACCTTTACACTGGAGGAGCTTTAATCTAGAGACTAATTGATTAAATTGATCAAATTTGAGCCTCTCTTACACGTCACATCTCCGTGTGTTCACAGATTTGACTCTGGTGGCTTGAAGCTGAATGTGAAGCAGCTGAGTGAGACGAACATAACAGCACAACATGAGTGTGATCTGACACACACACACACACACACACACACACACACACACACACACACACACACACACACACACACACACACACACACACACACACACACACACACACACACACAACTTTCAGGGTCTCTGTGCGAGGATGTGAGAGCAGCTATCGATATCTAAATAAGTGCAGTCCTTTAGAGACGCGCGTGCGTGCGTGTGTGTGTGTGTGTGTGCGTCTGCAACAAATTCAATTAAATGTCTGATATTTCCCAGCATCTGCCCTGAGGCTTCACTGTACAGACGCAAGAAGAGCAGAAAAGAGGAAACCAGGAGAGAGAGAGAGAAAAGGAGGAAGAGGAGGAAGAAGAGAGAGAGTAAAACAGTTGTCAGAGGAAGGTAAAGCCAAGGCAAGTGACTGTGTGTGTGATAATCCAAAGGTTTTCATCAGCAACATCGGGCAAGGAAAGAAAAATCAAGAAACTGCCTTGACACATCCACTCCTTTACTTCTATATCTTCTCCCATTCTTTCATCCTTTTTTTTTCTCCCCCATTTTCTCATCACTGGTCCACTCTGTCTCCTCCTGTCTCTGCATCCATGCCGTCATCCCTCCTCCCTCTCTCTCTCCCTCCCTCTCTCTCTCTCTGGCAGAGTGGTTATGTAAGGAGGCAGAGCTCGGCAGCTTATTTACGCTCCCATGGGGATTAAGGCAGAAGCCTGGACATGCCAGCACCTGCAATGCTCATTGGCAGTCCGCAAACACACACACACACACACACACACACACGCACACACACGCACACACACGCACACTCTGAGGGCACTGCAGCAGAGATGACAGCATAAAGAAACCCTCACAGAGCAGCCAGTCAGGGTGTAAGATGTAGTCTGATGTAGTGGTGCGGTGGCAGCAGCAGTCGTAGGCCACCGGGCTGAGACAGATAAAATGTGTTGGAGATTAGAGGCCGAGCCACATTCTTCAGTCCGGGCTTCATGATCAAAGGCCGCTTTAATATTTCAGATGGTTTCTGGTGCGCTGGTGAACAGTGAAAAACCGTCGGGAGGATGTGGACTTCGCTGTGGCGAGCAACTGTTCACAGCAGCGAAGTTATGAATTTTAACAGGAGCTGGTCACACTCCACATGTTGTGACGCTCTGGGTGCTTTTATCCATCTTGTGTCGTGGCGAAGACGAGCGTGAATATGACTTTAAATCAATATCATGATTATCTCAAACTTTAACCTCGATTACCATTAATGATCAATTACGTCTTAAAGCACCACACAGGAGAGATTTCCAAAAACCAGATCACCAACAGATTCAATTCAGCTACATTCACAGGACGTACCTCAGCAGGACCTCAGATAAAGATTTAGTATGTATACATTTATATGGAGCTAATTTCCTCCTTCATGGCACCTGTTTATATAACTCACCTGTTTACATTTCATTAAGGCTTAGAGTTATGGGGGTATTGAGGGTGTGGCCTCTTTCAAGAGGTCAACGGTGGAGCAGCTCACTCTGAACTTCAGAAAACCTGTGGGTCTACGGTGCAAACGTAGCAAAAGTGATGCGTTTTCAAAATAAAACGTGTCAGTGTGGACGCAGCCTCGGGCTCGTCCTCATCGCCAGCTTCACTTTGAGTGAACATGGACCAGCGTTAGCTGAGCCACAGGACTGAACACGAGGTCATGAGGGGACGGTTCATGAACGCAGCATTGGGGAAAGTATTAACGACATGTGGGTTTGACAGTTCCTCAGTTAACGTCTCGGCTCTGACCTGGAGTCAGCTCACACACTCTGCAGCGGCGTCTGGTCTCTCTGTGTGTGAGCGACAGAGGTGGAAAGAGAAACAAAAAGTGAGACGTAGTTGCTCAGACTGATAAACTGTGTGTTTTCCCTCTGCCTCCACTCCAAGCTTCCCTTCATCCATTGAAAAAAGGCAGTTCATCAGTTCCTCAGCTGAAGCCATTTCATTAAGGTTTCATTCCACTCCTGTTAATTAACTTAGCAGTCGTTTTATTTCTCTACAATAAATCTAAATCTTGCAGAATCAGCGGCGGTTCCTGTTTGATGTCTCAGGTTTCTGTGTGTGTGTGTGTGTGTGTGTGTGTGTGTGTGTGTGTGTGTGTGTGTGTGTGTGTGTGTGTGTGTGTGTGTGTGTGGGGTCATTTCTTGAATGCCTACGGAAACAGCAGCAGCCACATGTGTGCCAAAGGAAAGTAAACATAACTGATGAAGTGTTTTCTTACAGCGCATTCACAAAGTCTTCAGACCCCTTCAGTTTTTTTGTGATGCTGAAATTGTTTAAATTAATTTATCTGAACGCACTGTACAGAGAAAACAAGAGGATTTATTTATTTTAGGAAACTACCACTGAAAAGAAGAACTTTTAAAGATGTAGAGCTTTTAATTTGCACTGTTTGGGCTTCTTCATCCTTGAGCTGAGAAGCTAATAAGCCCCTGAACTCACATTTTTACAGTGGAAACATCCAGTTTCTGTTTGTGCACCTCAGCTGATTCAAAATGCAAATTTAGATTTGTGTGTGTGTGTGTGTGTGTGTGTGTGTGTGTGTGCGCATACAGAGTCAGTTAGCCCGCTGCTGCACCGCCTCCAGGGACCACACTGAGCATTAGCATATTGTCAGAGCAGATCTTCCACCAGTGATGCTGCTGTCATCACTGGCTGCCAATCAAAGTTCATCCTCATTAATTCCCACGCCGCTAAACCTCTATCTGATTAGAGCTCTCTGTTTCCTTTTTTTTTCTTTTAAGAGTGTTGTCATACATTTTTCCAAACAGCGCAGGTCCTTCGGTGAGTTTATGAAACCTCTCTGCTCTGATGTGTTAATGTGGATCACAGTGAATCGCAGATAGAATGGGGGGGAGGGGGTTCACCGAGCCCTTCACACACACACACACACACACACACACACACACACACACACACACACACACACACACACACACACACACACACACACACACACACAGGAGGTTTTCAGCATCACCTTTAGTTTAACTGCTAATAACTTGAGCTACAGTTGGAGACACAGTGAATAAGAAAAGACAGCTGATGTAAGAGAGAAAAGACTCCACCCCACCCCCCCATCCACGTATTCACCACCCCACCCTGCCGCCGCCATCCTGACTGAGTCCATCGCTGCAGGAGCAACGTGGAAAAATAACCACAATACTGACTCTTGTGTTTTGAACCAGAGCCTTTGGTCTGGTGTGCCACCCACTGGGACTGAGGCTGCTCAGAGTGTGTGTGTGTGTGTGTGTGTGTGTGTGTGTGTGTGTGTGTGTGTGTGTGTGTGTGTGTGTGCGCACATGAACATGCACGTTACCTGCTCCCTGACCCAGAGAAGAAGGAACTGGGAGGACAGGGACTGAGGACCAGAGACAGAAAGGGGGGGGGGGGCTGAAGATGATTGGCTGTGACAGTAAGTCCCACTGTTACAGAATCCTCTTCACCCTCCCCCTTGTTCTACCAGCGAGTCTCAGGTGAGGGGTGCAGTCATGTGACCACGCTCAACATACAGTCTTTAAATATGAGTTAGCGTCTGTTTAATGATGATCCCAAAGCTCCAGGTAATGGAGACAGTAATAGATGAGTTTATTTCACAATCATTAGTCGTCTTCAACAGATGATAAAAAGACTGAACTGGTGAACGAAATCAAGGGAAAGTGTGTGTGTGTGTGTGTGTTGTGTGTGTGTGTGTGTGTGTGTGTGTGTGTGTGTGGTACAGTTGAGGGGGAGGGAGGGCGTACACAGAGCGACAGATCCCAGGTGGCCGATCAGAAAGAGACCCTCGTCATTTGTCCTTGATTTCTGACCCTGAACTCCGATGCTCACGAGATCCAGATTTAAACTGATGTGTTTATGAAAGACACAATAATGATAATAATGACATAGATATAAATAGATAAATAAACAAACAAACAAACAAACAAGGAAGTGCAGACATTAACAGGTAAATACATAAACAATGCCAAATAAATACATTTTCGTAATGAAAAATTCTGATTCTGTCTTTTTACATTTATTAATTTTTTATTAATGCATTTCTACATTTATTTATTTATGTATTTTAGTATTTGTTAATTACGTATTATTATTTATTTTAGTTAATTTATTCATTATTTATTTATTTACCTATGCATTTTAATATTTATTTCTGTGTTTCTACATTTATTTATTGATTTCTACATTTATTCATTTATTTATTTATGTATTTCTGTGTCTGTATGTTAATGAGGTGGGCGGTGCTTCCTCAGTCTAAAGCCGGATTGGTTACAGCAGTGTGATTGACTGGATGGATCTTCTACCACTGCCTTGACTTGACTGATACACAGCAGCTTTGTGTTTCCAGAGTTCACTCAGCGACTGCGACACTGAGGTTTAACGCCTGCTCAGACTCTTTAGTCACGTTTCTTTCACATGCTTGTTTCTGTGTCTCTATCCCCGTTTTAATTAACACTTTTCTGCTCCATGTTAATCTAATCCCCATTTAATGTATCTTATATTTAGGTTCATCTTTTTAAATCTCCCAGTGATAATGTTCAATCCACTTCCCTCTGATTTGAGGCGTAGCTCTGTTGACACCGAGGCCAGGTACAGCCCACAGCGAACACCGATATCTAAAGCCCCACTGAGCACAGGGGCGAGAGAGGAAACATATTTTCTGTTTATACCAACACTAACAGGTCTTAATGAAGCCTCGGGAAAAAAACACGTCAGGGGAGCGCGAGAATTAGCAGCAGGGCAGGAAAGAGATGGTGAAGACGAAAGGAGAGAATTGAAGGCAGTGAAGGCAGAGGAAGGGAAACTCTGCGGTCCAATCTTCTGAGTGTTTTGGGTCGTGAGCCAAGTGTGAGATTTGCTGCCGGATGCCGTTTCGGGAACGTCTGCAGACACAGAGGAGGCACTCTCTGGATTAACTGGCTGATTTGTTGCCTAACGGTGAGTAAGTACCCAATCAGCTCTGTGAGAGACGCTCATTCTTTACAGTATCCTGGAGGCAATTAATGCCTCCTCACATCACACACACCCCCACATCCAAACTATTATAAACCAACACCATGTCCTCAGATGAGTCCCAACTGGTACCTGATGATCCCGACCCGAAACGAGGCCAACAAACACTTGTTACGCATCAAGAACAAAACCACAAACCACAATAACACACACACAGAGTCAGAGTGACAGTGAGGTTCCTGCCTTCAGGTGTTCTGGCTCGACTCTGTGGATTTACAGCTCAGAGAGATGGAACAGGTATTTACAGGACGGCGTGACATGATGTAACCTCTGAAGAGGGAGTTTAGAGACTCAGCATCAGAGAGCTGAGAATCACAGACACAAACAACACGAGAGAAGTTACAGTGATGAAAAAGGTCAGAGGTCAGGAGCCAGTGATGGAGAACCAAAGAGTTGACGACTAATCGCCGATACAAACTGCCGATGTGACCAACAGTGATTTAGCTTTAAGGTTAAATGGTGTGTAAATTAGTGCTGTAACTAGTGATCATTGTCATTATTGATTAATTGATACTGAAAATAAGTGTTAGCTGCAGCCCTGACCCCGGCTCCTGCACTGTGCTTCAGTCATGGGTGTGTTGAAGAGGCCTGGCTTCCACATTCAAAGATGGCAGCCCCACTGCGTCTATGTGAGCAACTGTGAAAGTTTCTTCAGCTCAAAGGCAGAGAGTCTCCACGGGCTTTTCATGCTGCTGCACTTTATCCCAGTGGAGTCTGTCTCCAGCTGAGCCGGCGGAGAGAGGCACACACACGTGAGGGGGGTAAAATAATTCAGTCATTCAGCTCAAATGTAACTGGACTAAATGGGTCAAATTCTGATAGAACAAAGAGTCATTTTCTACGGTGCAAAAGCTACAACACAAATCTAAAAGCCACAACACGAATACAAAATGCAAAAGCAACAACACGAATGCGAAAGCAACAATACAAAATATATAATCTACAACACAAATACAAAAGCCATAAAACAAATGTAAAAGCCACAATGTGAATGTAAAAGCCACAACACAAATATAAAAGCCACAAAACAAATGTAAAAGCCACAACACAAATATAAAAGCCACAAAACAAATGTAAAAGCCACAATGTGAATATAAAAGCCACAAAACAAATGTAAAAGCCACAATGTGAATGTAAAAGCCACAACACAAATATAAAAGCCACAACACGAATGTAAAAGCCACAACACGAATGTAAAAGCCACAACACGAATACAAAATGCAAAAGCAACAATATAAAATATAAAATATAAAATCTACAACACAAATATAAAAGCCACAACATAAATGTAAAATTCAAATGCAACTGTGTATGATGCAATTCAAAATAGTCCACCTGTTCGTCCTCAATAATAGTCCCTCAGCAACCTGGACCAATACTATAGATGGATCCCTGCTCACTTCTGTTGTGGCTTCATTTGCATTAGTGTTGTGGCTTTTGTATTTGTCTTGTTGCTTTGGCATTTGTCTTGTGGGTGTTGTATTTGTCTTGCGGGTTTTGTCTTGTGTTGACCCGTCTGAAACTAGGTCCTGGTTTCACTGAGTTCTATTTTATGAAGAATCTACCAAACAAAGAAAGATGAGCACAATGTTCCTCCAGTGCAAACACAGCTAGAGCTCAGAGTTTCTTTTTCTTACAGATCGTGGGAGGGAAAAACTGATGAAAATATCACTTGCGAAATATTTACCCTCTTTAGCAGAGAAAAACAGAAAACTCTTAACTGAAGAAGAAGCGTCTTAATTACAGGAAGGAGGGGGATTTATGGGAAATATGTTGTTTTTATCTTAATAACAGCACAAACAAACCACAGGCATGAGATAAACCCAGCACTAAAAACTGCTGTTTATACAATGCTCTCATTTGTCTCTGGTAATCACACTAATTAAAACTAATCAGAATTATCTGGAATATAAAAGGGGCTTAAAACTGTTACACATATCACTTTTAAGAGCAAAGTATTAAAATGATCCCATTATTTTCTTCTTTCAAATGAACCGCACTGATGTAATGTAGGATTTTCTCATTAATAAAGTGCTGTGAAATTATAAACAGAAGGCCTGATTATCTGCTTTGCTCTGTGTATTTTTTTTTGTTTATTCTAATTCTGGAGCTCTCAGGCTGGATTCCCAGTGCAGAATAGTTTTGCATCAAAAGCAAAGAGGAGGGAAATAATAAATTCTGCCGATAATAAACAGCCTGAGTCGACTGTGAAGCTGTCATCGCAGCTCAGATCACAACGATTCAGTCGCTAAGAGGAAAAATCCAACAGCAGCGACGTCTTTACTTTCCAGGGTGCCGGTCGAAAAACACAGGTTTCAAAATGAGCTGCATGAGGTCATGGGTAAAACAGGAGAGGTTCAGATTGTGGGTTCAGGTTCAGGCCTGGGCTGAATGCTGCGTCCAGTGTTCCTGTGTTCCACGGGTCTATATTCAAACAGCCACAGACCAGCGGTCAGCACCACAGCCTCATATACAGAGCAGAACTACGCCTCTCCAAAGGGTCATTACACACCGAGCCAGACCTCCCGAAAAGCCTGAAGCTCCTCCACTGGGAACCCGACCGCAGCCATCAGCAGCCGCCGCCGCTCAGCTGCACTCAGCTGACCGCGAGGCATCGGGATCCTCAGGAGGAAGGAGCGGAAACTCTCGACACCGGATCCCCGGAAACACTCGCTGAAAACAAAGGCCGCGCCGCAGAGCTTCAGCACGGGCAGATCGATGAAATCAATCGACTTCTGATCAACACTGCAGTGCGTTGGAATGATGAACAAGAAAGGGAAGCACCACAGAAGAAGAAGAAGAAGCTGCTGGATTTCCACCAAGAAAACAACCATGAATTTCACTGACGAGGAGTCCAATCCTGTTTCTCAGAGTAATTAATCACGTCCTGGGTCGAGACAGAGCAGGAGAGGAAAGCGTGTGTGTGTGTGTGTGTGTGTGTGTGTGTGTGTGTGTGTGGGAGAGAGAGAGAGAGAGAGAGAGAGTACTCTGTGTCCTCCCTGCACAGCGGTCAGCATATTGGCTCAGCCATTTCCTCCTCGGCTCAGGCTGTAGTCTATAAAAGTTAATGATCCCACTGAACTGAACTGAGACCGGTGCACGCAAACCTCTACACCTACACACACCAGAGTGTTTCTATGAAAGCAGAGACATGCGAGTGTGAATGAGCACACGCTGCACCATTAATCCCCACACACACACACACACACACACACACACACACACACACACACACACACACGGCCCTGCAGGCCTGTATTTTAAGGCTCAGAGGAGTTGGGGGCAGGAGGCTTCCTCCCTGTCTCCTCAAATTTCACACATACTTCAGTTGTAAGCCTCCTTACATAACACTGCTGCCCAACTTCCACCACGCTGCCAGTGTGTGTGTGTGTGTGTGTGTGTGTGGGAGGATCATTTCACTGGTCAGTAATCACTGTTCTAAGCGATAGCCGCTGCTCTGAACTTGTAATTCTCAGCACTGCTCAAAAGAGAAAAGAAGGAGACATGAACACACACACACACACACACACACACACACACACACACACACACATTAAAACAACAGCCCTGTCATAACATTTAGTTCATTCACATAAGGAAGAAGCATTAGTCGAACAGAGGAGAGGAAATGTTGAAGAAAGGAGCACAGATAGAGGGGAGGAGGAGGAGAGAAGGTTTGGAGAGAAAAGAAACTGGAGGGAAGTTTGAGGAGAGGAGAAGATGAGGAGGAGTCTGGTGATGAAGACAAGGAGAAAAATGAAAGCTGAGCCTAATGAAAAGAGAGATTGACAGATATTGTTAAAGAATAAATCACATAGCCAAAAATAAAAAGCAGTCACACTGAAAACTGAGAAACACTTGGAGGGAAGTGGACACACACACACACACACACACACACACACACACACACACACACACGTTATTGGAGAGGATGGATCTTATCGCTCTGTGTGGAGAGGAGCAGTGGAGCGCTCTCTCTCTCTCTCTCTCTCTCTCTCTAACAGATTACACCGTCACATCAACACGCATGTAAAAGAAGACGACACCGTCAGGAGGTGTGTGTGTGTGTGTGGTGTGTGTGTGTGTGTGTGTGTGTGTGTGTGTGTTTCTACGACCTCGCTCATGGAGAGACTCCCTGCAGTGCGCCTCCTCTGATGTGTCTTAATTAGCCTCCTGATGTATTATGTTAATCCTTCTTCTTCTGTCTGCTTCACATCGTCACCACTTTCCTTTCCTTTATATTCACTGTGCAAATACAAGGCTGATGCCTACAGGCCGACAGGCACACGCACACGCACACACACACACACACACACACACACACACACACACACACACACACACACACATCTCCACTGTACTGTGTGACTCTTCCCAACCACACAAACATGACACCATTGTTCGGCCGCTGTGAATTTTGACTGTAGTCAGTCAAACCGCCGCCGCCACCGCCTGCAGCTGTGCAGCGTCATGGCAACACCGTGTTCACAATGCGCGCTGGGATAACGATGATGAGTGTTTCACTTTAAGGCCAGCAGATGTAATGTGTTTAAAAAGCTCACAGATGATCAAACTAGTCGATTGAACGGTTCGTTTAGTAATATTACTGTATGTTTATCTTTTAAAGAAGTTTATCACCTGTTGGTTACAGCTTCTGAAAGGTTCATATTGTAAACTCATTTCCATTTTCTGATCACGGTGCCAAACTGAAACTTTAAGCAGGGGCGAGCGATCAATCCGATACGATGAGTAATACAGGTCCAGAATCACAGATATCGATACAGATACGTTTTATTCTGAAAAGCTGCTTCTGTATGTTCATGTAGGGGAGAGCGTTGTCATGACTTATGGGGTTCATGAATCATCAATACATTCTAACGAGCAGTAAATGATTTGCCAAAAGGTCATTGTAAGGATGGCAGGAGTTATAAACGCCACCTGTGAGACCTGTGTTTGTGTATTTTTTTGTGTATTTTATGAACGGAATAATTTCAGTTATTTGGAACGAAATCAACAGATTAATCAATAAAATAATTAAAAGTGACGCTCTGTGTGACATCACAGTCCTGTTCGGTGAGGATTACAACTGAACTGAACCATCACTGCCAGGACACGTGTATTAATAATACTGTGATAAAAATCCCATATAGTGGGAAATATTGCGACATTCAATATTATCGAATATCGGTCGAAGACTATTCACAATTTAAACTCATTCAGAATCATTATCGGTATCGTTACGGCTTTAGCTGAGGTCAGGGCCCATGAAACAGTTTGTTGTATTAACACTGATACGATCCGTGGAGATAATACAGATATACAGATAAACGTCATTTTCCTCTGTTTGTTTGTGCCGTTAGCTTTTGTTAGCACCGTGTTGTTTTCAACATACTGAGGTGCAGTTTGACAGGCTGGTCCCTAATAACCAGAGGAGAAACGATCCGTGTGTGTGTGTGTGTGTGTGTGTGTGTGTGTGGTGTGTGTGTGTGTGTGTGTGTTTTATGGGTAAGGAGGTGGTGCCGTTCATTACACCCTGTGTTTTACAGGGTTTCTGGGTTTAATAGCTCAGTTAGATGCTGTTGTTGATTCTCGCTCATTGATGTCAAGATTTAAAAAACATCATGAGTTGTGAAATGCCCGTCTCTGATTCTCAGCACCATCTTGACTCATCGAGCCTCAGTCTTTCCTGAGAGCAGCTCTGCTTTCTGCCAGCTCCACCAGTTCTCCAGGACTCGACGGCCCTGCCAAAGAGCGAGGAGCCAGTTTCTGCCACTCTCTGCCAACTGAGCCGCCATCCTGTTCTTTCCTACCTAAGAGAGGAGGTTGAGTGGCCTCCAGGCCAAACACAGAGAAAGCCGCGGAGAGAGGGGTGAAGAGAGGAGAAGGACCGGAGTGAAATTTAATGAAAGGAGAGAATTTATTCTGAGGTTCAGAAAATCTGAGTTAACCTTGAGGAGATGGGGAAAATGGCGCTAAGGGTAAATATATCTGCAAACGCTCTCTGCCTCCCTCCTCTCTGCCTCCCCGTCACAAGACGAGGGTCGGCTCTGGCTCTCTGGCCGAGTTCACCTCCTTCACACTGCCTCCCTCCTTCCTCTCTGTCCTCTCTTGCTCACCTGCCGCGCTGCTCTTACAGCGTCAGCCCGGTGGCGAGGCTGCATCCTGACACGCCGCCTAACCTCAGCGTGTTTCACCAGCCACACAGCACAGAGCGCTGGATGCGATTTTGTACTGCGAGGCCGCATTGATCTACATGTCAGCGACGCTTCGATCAGCGCTCTGCAAAATACACTAAAATCTATGCTGCGCAGTCAATTGTCTGGGAGCACAGCCTGAGAGAGAGAGTGAGTGTCACAGGAAAGGAAGTCAGTGCTCTGAAAAAAAAGCCTTTCTCTGTCCCACAATGAGTTCCTGTGTGCTTGTAAAGGAGCCGTGATCCCGAGCTCTCCGTGGTTACAGCCGCTGTATTCACACCAAGCGCCTGAGCTGCTTCACCACCTCAGCAGGAACCTTGGAGCCGAAAGAAAAGCTCTGACCTTTAACTCGTCCGCCGCCTCGCTCATTTCAGCATCTGTGGGAGCCTGAAAGCTCCGGCACAACGCCGCACCTCCCTCACCCAGCCAGGCCACGGCAGGGTCAAAGGTCACGGCAGTAATGATAAGATGATATGCTCAGCGTGAGCCGGTCGTCTGGTGATGAACCCTCGACATAAAGTTTAGTTTCTCAATGATCACCAACAGTACAAAAGCTCAATCTATCCCGTCCATTAAATCGGTTTGTTGAATGACAGATTTAATCATTTGTTATTTTCTAAAACATCTATAATTACCACCTTGTGGTTGTATGGCTCCAGCTGCAGTCTACATCCATGTCTGTACAGATTCATATAAGTAGTGAAGACTAATGAAGGGATTTATGTTTATGTTTGTTTTGTGTCTTAATTAGAGGAAGGTTACGTCTCGTCATCGCTCTACACAGATCTGATGTTTTCATCTGCTGCCAACTTTAAAAACAAAACTGTTTCCTTTAATCAATACCTTTAACTCCGCCAAGCATAAAAACATTCGTGATATTTATACGTTTCTTCCACTGATGTTTCCACTCTATTATTTTTATATACTTATATATAAAATATGATATTTTTCTATTGAGTAAATGTGCATAAAAACAGGTGGAGGGAACAGAGGTGGGTGATCCGGCTCAGAGATAATATGACGATCTTTTTGAGTAGAATCACAATCCACCACCTGAATCCAGTTTCCGCTCTGATTTTATTCTGAAAGTCTTGACTGGAAACTGATTCGTATCTTTCCCGCCGCTTTGACGCTTCGGTTCAAATGTGTCACAGCTAATATCACTTTTTTGCTTGGTTCATATTGAATGAATTTGGACAGCACTGTTATGTATTGATTTATTCATGATGTGCCATATGTAAGTGTTTTAATTCAATTTAAATTTTCAAAATTAAATATCTAAATATAGCACTTTTGAATGCCGCGATATTAAATCCCGAGATGGAAACACACTGACTGAGAAGACGACCGGCAATAACAATGAAATACAGACTAAGAATTTAAAATACAACACAAAACACGTCACATGATCAGAATTAAACAGAAAGTGAATCATAAAACCATGAATAAAGTTATAAAACACAAACTCCTGAAAGCTGAGGAACACTGACACAGTTCAGCATCTACAGGAAGTTTTCAAGGTCAAGTGTCTGGATGTTTAAAATATTGATTGACTGACTGATGAAGTGTTTGATTTACTCCATTAAAAATAGTTTTTTTAATGGAGCTTTTGTCGACCGGACTGTTTCACTGCATCTGAATGAATCTAGTGTCGTGTCTTTGTCTGGGTGTGTTGCTGCGGCTGAGCTCTGTCCAGTAGCACTCAGCGTGTGCTTATGTCTCTTAATCCTCAGCGTTGGCTGAAGCCAGCACTAAAGCCAAGATTAGCCCACATACACACACACACACCAAAGGGTCGTGCACACACACACACACACACACACACACACACACACACACACAGTTACAAACTAAGAGATCACATACGCCTTGCATAAACAGGGTGACACCGACTTACGCGCACACGGCGACAGAAAAGCGCTGTGTGTGCGTGCGCTCCGTGGTTACACAGACGCTGAGTGACGGCGAGCAGTTGACATCCTGTGGTGTCAACACTTAGTCGCAAGGACGTGGAAACACGGCGCAGTCATTTGGATGTGTGGCACCGCTCACACAGCTGAGCAGACACACGACGAATGTTAAGTCACAGCTTTCATCCCAACGACTGGAGTGAACAAATTAACCTCTGTCTGTCTGTTCTTTCAGGGGGCGGGGCTTGGCACAGGGGCGGGGCTTTCTTCATTTTAAAATTCACACCTGTGAAATATCTGATCTTTTCTATTTCACCTGCACAATGTGAGGAAAACCAGTGACGACACTGTTCAATATGGAGTTGCAGACGTTCCTATTAGAGGACGCAAAACTCTCACCTTGGGACAGAGCTCCGGTTTTAATAGTTTGTTTTCAGTACAGGGGAAAAGACATGAAAAACAAACATTTTCTTCTCTTACATTGTAGTGAATTCAACATTATTATTTAATTCAGAGTTTGAGCTCTGTAATGTTAATGAGAGTTAATGAACTTGTATTTCACCCCACAGGCACGAGTTTGGCAGCTACTACTGATCCGAACCACACAGGTACCAGATGTACAGTGAGTATGTACTGAATCAATCCTGAGATAGGGAAAGAAAAGAAGCATGTATCTGAATGAACCTGGGAGTGTCTGAAACATGCGACCCCTGAATATCTGTGTGTTTAAAATACGGGCTTCTTGGTTTTGATCGTATTCTGAATGACATCCATAAAGATCACCGACTTCCTGTATCGTTTCCTGCATCTTTAGCTCCTCCTCCTCCCAGCTTACTCGTTATTTCTGACCTCAGCAGTTCAACATGGACCCACTTTGATCAGCTCTGCCGTTATCTGCCCCATTTTAACCAACAGCAGTGTTGGGCTTTTACTTTCATTTGAGCGTGCCCGTCTTCATTACACCGTTTATCATGCCGTTTATCGTAATGTGGTGAGAACGAGGGAGAAAACAACCCAGAGGGAGAGAGACACAGCGTCTATGTCCCTGTAAGTTTAAATATAATTTCATGTAGCGTTACAGTGCGACTGTGTGAATCTGAGAAAGTGTGAATGCATGGTGCATAATTACGCTGAACCTGGAGGGTCACAGTCTACAGAAGAGCGTGGGCCCTTCACAGAGTGTCAGCTCATCATGAGTAAACACAGTCCAGCCTCGGCCACAGATACCCAGCTAAACACACACACACACACACACACACACACACACACACAGAACACTGTGTCGCTGTCTGTGCGACCATGTGTGTGTGTGTTTGTTTGTTTGTTTGTTTACCAAACAGAGGAGTTGTGAGGCGTTCAAGTGACCTGCGCTCCTCTCAGTACAAAATCCAGTCACTGTATGTTTACCTGAGCACAACTGAGGGCAGAGCTTTACTAGACTGCTGCACAGAGTGATCCACCACAGAGCGGGAGTGTGTGTGTGTGTGTGTGTGTGTGTGTTGTGTGTGTGTGTGTGTGTGTGTGTATATAACTATACAATGGGCTGGGAGCTCGGCTTGGTCAGACGCTTTGGCAGAGGTGAGCCAGAGCTTTCTATAAAAGCCCTGTGAAAACTGCTGAGCGGTGCTGTTATCACTGTGTGTGTGTGTGTGTGTGTGTGTGTGTGTGTGTGTGTGTGTGTGTGTGTGTGTGTGTGTGTGTGTGTGTACAGTATACTGTATGTGCACAGTTAATACCACTGTGCAAAGCCTGAATTCCAGCACTATCCTCAAAGCACTGACACATCACTTCTTCTTCTTCTCTTACACTAACAAAACTTGCCTTCAATCCCTCTGTAATAATCCACATTCATTCACATATTCATGACTGATTATTGATTCTGAATTTATTTTTATTTTCACGTTCCTTTAGACTTGAGAAGTTAAAATGTGGCTGAACAACAGAACGCAGCGTCTCACCACACAGGTGGCACTAATTATAAACAGGACACGTTCAGCTGCATCCACCTGCTGGAAGAAAGACTTTGATT
Organism: Seriola aureovittata; assembly: GCF_021018895.1. Lineage (NCBI taxonomy): Eukaryota > Metazoa > Chordata > Actinopteri > Carangiformes > Carangidae > Seriola > Seriola aureovittata. The sequence goes on along the minus strand of NC_079374.1, from coordinate 1,819,161 downwards.
TAGCTGCTCTGTCCTCAGCATTAACTGATATGAAACGCTCCGATTTGTGATAATCACCGTTATCTGGAAAAAGCCGCGTTTGCCTGGAACACAGGCTCAGTTTGTTTCAGGGTGTCGTCACGTCGGAGGCGACTGGTGCAGAGCTGGATTTAATAAATATGAGACGTAGAGAGAGAGAGAGAGAGAGAGAGTGAGAGAGCCGGGGCTTTGTAATGTGTGTTCAAATCTAACACTTGACAGCATTTACAGTATACAAAGAAGAAATCAACAGCTGGGTAAAACTGCAGTGGGTAGAGCGAGCTCTGCAGGAGCTGGTGTTTGTGTAGCTATACAGGACGACAACACAGCGCCTGCTGAAATTACATTTATTTGCATGGATTAACAGCCTGTTGAGAAATGACAGACACCGGGGCCACGATGCAAATTACCGAGTCAACAGTTTCTTCAGTGGCGAGCAGAACCCAACGCTTCGAGAGACTACACAACAAAGTGTGTGTGAGTGTGTGTACCATGTGACTGTCCTGTTTCTTCTGTTTGTTTTCGATATAATGAAGAATATCAAATATGGTGTGGAGGACCAACACCTGGATATATGACTGGTTAGCTTTCCAACCAGTCAGAGACCTTGTTACATCCCATGGCCAATCGGTATTGTTTAGCCTGGAAAGGCTAACAGGAGACGCTAAATGACTAAGCTAATCGATGAGCTAACAGGAAAAGGAGCCGGAAACAGGAAATGGAAATTGAAGAGGGAATCCAGGTGTGTATTCCCATTTTTAAAATGCCTTTTAAAATAGTTTTATTCATGAATGAATTGATAAATTGTTTATTTAATTATGTTTTATGCTGTTTTTGTAAATCCATTTTTAAATCTGAAGTATTTATTGATGGATTAATCGTTCATTTATAAATTCTTTTTACAACTCCTATTTTTAATACTTATTAAAATATGAAATTAAGGAAATGCTTTATGACTTTCCTGTGACATCCCTGGTCCTCCATAATGTGGTGGGAAATATCGCGATATTCGATATTATCAAAAATCAAAAAGTCAAAATGGAAAGAAAAACAATTTCTGAATCAAAGAGCAAACCAATAAAAGATTAATTAAGTATTCGATTTTAAAACATATTTCTGTACATCTAGGGCTGGGTGACATACATACATACATTTTTATTATTGCTCCATGTCATGACAAAATATTCATTTTGAAATGTCCCATAAAATTATGAAAAAATTTGCCACAGAATGAAATCTTAAAAGATTAAAATTTTCTTTTTTATATACTTGCAGAGCCACAAAGTCCAGAAATTAGATATTTTTCTTTATTCTATGAGCACAAGATATAAAAATGTATAATCTTTTCAGACAACAGAACGCTTTAAATTCTATAATTTTGCTGCAATAACAATTAAATTATTAATATCTGACTCAAGAGGATGAACTTAAATAAACACACATTTTATCACTTCCACCGCAGCACCAGTCAAACCCATTCATTATATGAGTTTCCATCATTTAATAATTAAAATATTTCATCTATTTCAGCCTCTGTGTTCTTCAAAGACCAGATGTGGAAGACGACAGCTGAGACACCTCTCACACCTGTGTGTATATTCACACACACACTGACAGGTGATCCAACGGCAAACATCAGTCCTAACACTTTGGTCGCCCGGAGCACAAGCTTGTATGATCCTCCTCCTCCCTCCTCCTCCCTCCTCCTCCTCCTCCTCCCTCCTCCTCCCTCCTCCTCCTCCTCCTCCCTCCTCCTCCTCCTCCTCCCTCCTTCGACACATGACTCATCATTTCAGAGTGCACCTGATCTCAGCTCATCCTCTCATCCCTCCTGCTCATCAAGCCCCAGCAGCAAACAGCGAGGAGGTGCGTCCACAGACGGGGAGCGAGGAGAGGGTAAATATTTGAGAGTGTGTGTTGTTAATACAGTCAGCCACTCGCACATTCCACCATATCCACCTCGGACTCTTGGCTGTGTGAACACAAACACATCCGTCGTGGACGAAATGACCAAACCGGCAGCGATTTGACACATGAGCTCTCGGAGAAGGTGACACCGCCGCGATGGCTGCTCGTGTCGTTAGCTGACAGATTTAGACGTGGGATATTTTCAAGCATATTTCCTCACCACACCCACACACCCACACACCCACACACACACACACACACACACGCCACTGACAGAACATATGCAGCTGAAGGCCGTCAGCTCCCCACAGTGCTCCAGATGGCGGGGCAGCGAAGGCCACAAAGTGACAGCGCCACCGCTTTCATTCATCCTCCGCCCTGTTGCTGCACAGACTTCACACAAACTCCCTCCCCAGAACAAACGCTGCCATTTACACCTGCGTGGAGCCGATGAGTAATGACGGCTCCGTCTACGCAAACTGACAGAACAAATGTGAGCTGAGACATTGTACAAGGGCAACGAGTGGGAGTGACACAAAAGAGTCAGTGTCTCTGTGTGTGTGTGTGTGTGTGTGTGTGTGTGTGTGTGTGTGTGTGTCCACATGACTTGTGGTGAGAGGAGGAGTGCCATTTACTGATGATCCGTTCACCATTGTGGCCATCTTGAATGTTGCACCACAAAAGAGCTGGAGAGCTGAACCACATCGACAACCACTCAACCTCAGGGCTGAGTGTGTGACGTGAATATGATGCCTGACATTTGAGTTTTTAAAAATCTGACAACAATATACCGGCTGCTATTAAACTGTTTAACATAAACACACGAGCTAAACACACAGAGTTGAGAAGGAGCTGTAATGTTTTAAAAAGAATTGTGACCAAGATATATTTTTATATAGTTTGTTTTTTCTGGAAAAAAAACTATATGAAGGAGACATTGTCTTTTGCCTGTCTATACTGCAATGTGTTGTTTCTTTGTCTGGCTGACGTTTACACCGACACATATATATGTATGTATATATATATTCTAATCCAAGTCCTTTAAATGTCCCATATTGTCTAAATCAGTGGTTTCCAACCTTTTCCAAACTACACTGAGCTGGTTTTTATATCTTCTTATGGATCAACACTTCAAATAAAACACAGAAGAAGAAGAAAATATGGAGCTTTAAATGTTTATATCTGTGGATCTGATATTTTAATGAACCTGAATGTTGATTAAATGTGTATCTAACACACTGAAATAACATCTTTTTTTTTTTTTTTTTTACAGGCTACTTGATCCAAATCCTGATACTGGAATCATCAGGAGGAACATGGAGACTGAGTTAAACTACGACTGCTAAAAAATGTACAAGCTGTTTTGTGACGCGAGCTGGGAGGAACAATAACGTACAACACCAGCATTTTATTTACACAGTGGTAGATAACAGTGGCATTTAGGGTGAGAGTTGAGGGAGCGCAGAGCGGCCGAGCAGGGAGTGGAGGTGATAAGGAGGGAATTGAGGTAGTAATTGTGAATTGTACTGTGAGATTGTGGCGGCTTAAAGTCAAGACAACGGGGTTTTTCCACCCAGCTCACCACAGCGAGTCTTTGCTCTGTGTCTGTCACCGAGTCCCAGTTGCACTTACAATGGGGCCGGGACACAGAGCATGTGTCACCCATCTGTCAGGCAATATGTCAACACGGCCATAACACTCCTGCTAAATGTGGCTGCGGCCCATTAAAGGCCCGATGCTCCTCCAATTATTCTCCACTTCTTCACATAATCTCCCTGCTGCCTTCCTTCGCCTGCGTCTCTGTCCCATCCAGTTTCCAATCAGTTTCCTTTTCACGTTTTTTCTCCATGAGTGGGTGGTGGTGGTGCTATATGCAGAAGCAGACTGCTAAAACATCCTCCTGTATTTAAATGTGACTCCAGCGGGAACAAACGCATGTGCATCATTAAAACAACTGGATTCTGTCCCTGTGTCTGCCATGCATCCATCTATATGCAGCGGCCCACTCACAGAAACCTACCGCCGTTACATCAACGCACTGCATCTCTGCAGCCACTATAAATGATTTAAAACCAGTTGCAAGCTACAGCACAGCCACAGACTCGTAATAAACAACTGAACGGCTGCAGCTTGATGTTCAAAGCTGTCAAAATGTGTGCACGTCCGTCCTGTGGGCGTTTTCAACTTGCTATAGGCGTGAGATTAAGCAGAAACACATTTACTGGGCTTCTAGCTCCCAAAATCTAATGGTTGAATGGGACAATGTGTGTGTCTGTTACCCAACACACACACACACACACACACACACACACACACACACACACACACACGTGTCTTCTGATCAATATGAGCCATTGTTTGGCTGTGATCAGTGTTTATAGCTGAAGATCCCATTATTACTGTTCAATACAAAGATGTTTCACACAAAAACAATAAAGACAGACTGAATGAAATGCATGTGTTCTGGTTTTCAGAAGGGGTCACCATCACAATACATTAGATGTGTCTGAACGCACACACATCCATGATGCTAGTAAACATACAAACACGAACACAGCCTGCGGACATACGTGTGTGTAAATGTGATGTTACACAGCGATGTGTCCAGTCAGCTGCTTGGAGAGAGCGAGCACATTAACCAACAAATAAACTAGATTCAGACGAGTTCCAGGTCACATCCCTGTTTATCCCGAGTCAAATAAAATATCAACTATTGTCAGAGCTGTTGTGTGACCTGTGTTTTCAGTAATGTCTGAAAGGTGTTTTGTGAGGTCACCTTGACCTTGACGTTTGACCAAAATCGAATCAGTTCCTGAGACGAAGTGAAAATTTATGCAAACCTGTGACCTTTGACCTTTGGCTGCTGCTCTGACTGTCGCCGGCACGAAGGAATAATAAAAAAAAAAAACACAGGAGAGATAAAAGGTTCAATTTGAGATTCATTAGCATTGAAGCTTAAGGAACCAACCAGGTACCAGAACCCAACCTAACGAAGACTGAAGCCACTGAGATCAAACCTGAAGAAACCTGCACTGACAGGATTCTGCATTTTGCATATTGGAACATTAATACTGACAAATCTTCACACTCACACACTCACATCCCCGAATAGGAAAACAAGGTAGTAGAGTTTGTTGCCCTCCACCTTAACAGGCAATAAGTTTTAATGGGCTGGTACCTTGTTAGAGCCTGGAAGTTTTTATAGGTTAGTAAATAACCAAGTGGCAGGCTAACAGACTGCAGCTAACAGAGACTCTCCTGATATCAGTCTGTGGGCTTTACTGTATTCGTTTATTATAGGTTTATGTTTCTTTTCCTACATATTAAAGCAAAGGGGAAAAAAAGAAACAAACCATGGGATAAAAAATGAATCTGGCTTTGTTTAGTCAACAGAGATCCATTAAAAAAAAAAGCCTGGATCAGCCCTGATCCCAGTTCTCCTCAGTGCTGCCTTCTGATGCCTTTATTTAAAATTCTGCCCTCACACAAGGTAATCTATAGAAACTGCAGTAACCGACAGGCCAGGATCTATGAATCAGCCGTTGAGTGATGACACACAGTCATTTAAAAAATAAAAACCCCCCAAAGAGCTCCAGTCACGTCTAAAGCCGAGGAGATCTAAGAATAAGCAAGACCAGACACGCAGCGCTCACCACATAAGAGTGTGTGTTGTAGCTCCAGATGTTTCACCACACTCGTAAATTTTAATTTCTTCTTTTAAAAGAGGAGTTATTTGTAAAATTTTGCTATTGCTACATAGCTAACTTGAGCATTAACAGCTGTTCACTTACGCCAATGTTGACTCTTGTTTTGATTCCATTTCTATCACGTCTTTTCTTCTACTGAAGTCAGCACGCTAACCAGATAGCCCTGTTTCTGCCCTTTCCGATACCGAGTCACTGAAGAAGCAGCTGCTCAAAGGGACGTATTATAACCCCGTCACAATGATGGCTTAAGCTCTCGGCAGCACTGCAATTAAATGATCCATAAGTTGACCTGAATTATGCATCAGGCCTTTAGCTACAACATGAAACTGGGGTAGTTCTCACACAGTATATGCAACATACCGCAATGAAGCTTTGAAAACAGAGGAAGCCTCTCAACATCTGCAAAACCAGCTTCAGCACAGAGGAGGGTTCTTACTTTAAACTTGTAACTCTAACCTCTCTCTTCTCCTTTTTATTATATCTCCTCCCTGCGACTGAACAAACAGGACTGAATGTGACTGGGAACAAATTTGCACAATCATTTCTCCGATAGCAGCTCAGTCACCTCTCATTTGGTTGTTGCTCGCAGGCGGAGAACAAGCTTTTCCAGAGCAGCCGCAGTCAGTAACTTCAGCCGCTCCGTGTGAGCTGACAGCACCGACAATGTCGTCTCAACTTCTGCTGCTATAAAACTCCCCAAAGCAATTTAAAAAATAAATAAATAAAGGGGGGTTTTAAAGGGGGAAACGTCTTCTCCCTGTGTGTCGTTTTTCTTTTTTCCAAGAGGCCTCAGCTGTAACCCAGGTGACAGTGTGTGCTTTGGCATGCGGCGTGGAAATCAGTTCAGATTGAGAAGGCTCCAGTGTAGCGACAGCAGGGAAACAAGAGTAAAATAAAGAGCGCTTAAACCTGATTGGCTGCATCAGCAACTTTGGGAAACTCAATCCCCGACTCTGACAAACCAAAAACCACCAGTCGCTAAAAACAGACGGCCATTCTGCTCTGCAATGATATCATATTTATCCACACGGGCCTCGGCCAACAGCACATCCACTTTGATGCCACTGTGGGTGACTTCACAGAGGTCCTCGTTTCCTCTCTACATGTGTCGAAACTAATTATACACACATGACATCTCTGTGGGAGAGTGTTCAGACACACAGGGAAATAAATTCATTAATAATGCATTAACGGAAGGTACTGTATCACCTTGTTAGCTCGCAGAAACCTGCTGTGACCGCTGACTGTGATCCTGACTCATGCGCTCACACATATAAAAAAAGGGAATATGTTGTGAATAAGCCTTCGTGTGTGTGTGTGTGTGAGCGCCGCCCGCCACGCTCCAGCGCTCTCCATCAGGAGCCGTTTCCAGCTCAGGGCAGGTGCGGGGGGGGGGGGGGGGGGGGTGAACATCTAGGACCCTCTTCTGACTAGAGCAATGTGGCTTTAAGTCGCATTACAGCCTCCAGCTCGTCTCCAGTTTTACTGACCAAACGATTCATACGTCATTTTTTAAGCAAAAATTACACAGATTCTCTAGTTTAAACTTCTTAAATGACAATATTCACAGGTTTTCTTCATTTTCTATGACAGTAAGTTGCATACATTTGGGTTCTGGACTGCCAGTCTGTTGCAGCATGAACAGTTAATTCTGAGGTCAGAGATCCAGCAGTGTCAGAAAACAGTATTTCTTGTTTATATGGAGATTTGTGAAACATAGTTCAGTAATAGTTACTGACTTGCTGGAGGAGACTGTGCTTTATTCATCCAGTGTGTTTTGGCACAGAGACTTCATCAGGGTCTTTTACATAATGGTTAAGAGCGAGGCCTATACACACACACCACAAGGCCTATACTGTATATATTATGCTTGGGCGATATCCAAATATTACAATTACACTGTTGTATTTCATAAGATATAATTATATTATTGTATATTGTAAGTGAAGCTGCCACTGAACAGCAGTATAAAGTTTTATTCGTCACATGCTGAGGCACAAGGTACAGTCAGCAAAGCGGTGAATAGTGAAATGGTTCCTGAGGTTTGTGACGTATGAAACCCTGAATCTGTGTTTATGAGACTGTCATTGGTTCACTGGAACTGCTGATGATCATTTCACTCATCATATGGCTTGTATTATATAAACCCTCATGTGGAAGTTAACAGACAGACTCTCTCTCTTATTCCTATAGAGATTTATCAAGTACCTCTCAAGCTTCTTCAGCCAAGTAAATTTAGTAACTTGCAGACAGTAGGTTCGAAGACAGCGCTGTCACAAAAGACTGCCTCGCTTGTAATGAGCTGCACTGGCCCAGATGTGGAAGAGAGGCTTACACTCAACACATTCCTGCCATACCAGAGGGACGAGCGGACAGGGGGGCGATCTGTGATGAGCCTCGGCGTGACATTGTCCTGGAAGAAGCTGCTGTTGCACAGGTCGCTCAAAGAAATCATCCTGCTAAGACAACCTGATAAACGGTGAGACAGATTGCATCAAACAGGCCTCCTCTCCTCCTCCTCCTCCTCCTCATCATCTGGAGCACACGACTGATTGCTCCATTAGTAAAAAGGTCAGGTGTCACATATGCTTTTTCTTTCGTCTGTGCGAACATGAAATGGAAGTGAAGAAGGCAGGAAGAGGTCCCTGGGTAACAGCTCTGTTTACGCTGCTCTCCTAACGATGCTGCCGTGAATACACAACAACCTCAGCAGGTGAAAACGACGACAACGACAACAACAACAACAACAACAACAACAACAACGCGTCTATATTTGGGTTAAAATCAACCAGCAACTGGCAGCGACTATGAATATCTGCACGGCTGTGAGAGGATGCAGACACCGACGCATGGCTCCAGGCTACAAACCCACTATACATCCTCCAAACTCCTTCACACATGACTTCCACCTGGACATTGGCCAAAGAGACAATATGGCTCACACTAAAAAACACATGATATCATGTTGATAATAATCAGTCACAATCAATGGATCTAAACCTTTGTATCACAGTAAATTTAACTCTGGTCAGCTTCATATATCTTCATACGGAGGATGTATGAGAAATAGAGTTAAATAATTCAGAGACAAAAATTACCTGATGGTTAAAATCTATTTTTCATTTTGAGTCAGACGATAAATAAATGATAATGTGTGTGTGTGTGTGTGTGTGTGTGTGGGGGGGGGGGGGGGGGGGGGGGGTGCTTGAGAAAGCACAAAAAGAGCCAATCGGATCACAGAAATGATGCTACTGTGATTTAAGTCATCCTAACAGGCTCAGGAGGCGGAGCAGGGCGTCCACTAATCGTACGGTCAGTTGTTCGATTCCCAGCTCCTCCAGTCTGCATGTAAAAACCTCCTACAGTGCGTGTGGTAGAAAAGTGCTGCATGAATGTGTGTGTGTGTGAATGGGTGAATGTGGCTTGTGGTGTAAAGCGATTTGCCTTCAACTGACAGTTACTTTCATTATTGATTTATCTGTTGATCATTTCCTCCATTAGTCATAATAAAATGTCATAAAGTGGTCCAAGCTGTTGCATACCTCCCTCTCTCTCTGTGTCTCTCTCTCTCTCTCCCTCTCTCTCTCCTATCAAGAAAAGGCAAAATGTCAAAATGTTATCTTTCAAAAGAAGTCCCAAAACCCAAAGGTATTCAGATTACTGCCACAGCAGACGTTCGTACAGAGTTTCAGAGGCTGGACCCAGAGAATTCTGTGATTCTTAAAAAGATAAATAACAAATAAAGTAAAAATGACAATTATCAGGAAAGCTGTAGACACATTTTTCTGGATTAATTGATGAAGATTTTACTTCTAACCAATCAAATGTTTAGTCAAACAAGCCCTGTGCTCAAAGAAGAATCCACAAACAGAAGCCACAAACAAACAGAGGTGACTTCAGCAGGTAGCTGTATTGTGACCTGAACGCAGCTTGTTCCTGTGAGGATCTCAACAAGACTCAACAAGCCGAACGTGGCTTCTTCCTTTTCCCCTTCACAGAGAGCTGCTGGGGTCTGTGCTGGGGGTGTTTTCTCCAGCTTGATGAGGATGAATAAATATTTTAGTGGTTGAGTGTGAGATCTCTCCGCTATATCATCTATGTGTAATTGTGCGTGCCGGAACCAGCCTTTCAGCAGATTTTCTCCTTCAAATCCCAGCAGAGAGGCTAAGATCATATAACACACACAAACACACACACACACACACACACACACACACACCATGCAGGCGCAGGCCCTGGTGAGGAGAACACCGTGTGAGTATTCCCTGAAGGCCATGGACCTCATTCAGTCACGGCGGCTGCAGCGTTGTTGATGTGTTGTGGCTTCAAAAAAAAAAAAAAAAAACTTGCATTTCTTAATTGGATGTTATTCAGTAACTGCTGCAGACTCCCAATTAAAGTGGATTTATTAGGATGGAGCTTCTTGTTAGAGAAGGAACATCGTGGGTCTCCAGACTGCCCGTCCCTGCCAAGCAGACATCTCAACAGCCGCTGAAAGGGGACGACACAGCGCAGAAAATACCACCACTTGGCAGATGCTGTTATTCAAATTGACCCCCGGCGTAGGAGAGAGGAGTCTCTGCAGTGAACACCACTGCCATTAAGTTCAGCGCCGGGCAGGCTGCCTTTTAAAACACACTCATGTCTCACAATGTAAACATAGCAGTGTTTAACCTACTGACCCACAGCCCACGGGTCCGGTGGTGCCACGGTCCTCTCTCCAATGTGCGGCGAGGCCGGCCACCCACTCCTCATGCTCAGCATTAGCTAGCAAACACTAGCCTCCGCTTATCACCGTCAACAAACCAAGCCCCGGGGCCAACTCTGAGAGAGACGGGGCCCCTGTGGTGGAGCCGCCTGTCCTGATATAGGTCGGTGTTTCACACGTTTAATCAAGGACAAACGTGTGCAGATACCCGCTCACACACATCAATACACCAAACCTTACACAGTCTTTAAAACACACAACTAACTAAAGGATAACACCCTGCTCCACCTGAGGGGGGCGGAGACACACACACACACACACACACACACACTCACACACCTGCCTCACTATCACCACAATTTCCTGCACACCAGCAGCAGCGTCTTCCACTCCCCGCGGATTACAGGGCGATGTCACGTCACTCCTACGAGGTGAACGAGACACATGCACAGGAGATGGAGCTGGGCCTGCGGCTTATATTCCCTGTCACCTCTTGGAAAAGGGACACGACAGACCACACGAATGCAGGAGCTGACACACACACACACACACACACACACACACACACACACACACACACACACACACACACACACACTTGAGCCGACAGTTATAATGACATTCGGGCTTCTGTAGCGCACCCCCGAGTGTCTTCCTTGGGCACGAGGTATGCAAATGGAGGGTAATTTATTTTATTCACAGCGGAGCAGACCGGCTCTACAGCGATGTATGTTATAGGACAATATCCATTGTTAAATCCACAGTGAGTCCAAATATTCAAGACAGGGAGGCCATTGATCCGTTCAGCTGGGGAATATTAACTCCCAGTTTTCAGCTCCATTAACGGAGGAGATGGCAGCACATGGATATAACCCCTCAGTGGCCTCGCAGGCTGCAGCCATGACATCATAACTGTGCAGTTTTCTTCAGATGCACTGAAATGACATGTTTCTGTCTGAACTGCAGAAAAGGTTGAAGAAACACAAAGACAAACTGTCCGTTTCTTCGTGCACAGTGCTGGTGTTACGTCCGCTGCCGTGGGAGACGCAGGACGACTCGCACAACTTTTCTTTTTTTTCCAAGGATGTACTAGAAAAGATCGCGGCCCGAAGGCAGACGATGTCTCTTAATGTGAGTGTAACTAATGGACTGCTTCCCTCCACTGCGCCCCTGACCTCTCTTAGTCCCTCACTCATCCCATCGCCACAGCAACCTCTCTCTCATCCTCATTCTTCTTCTTCTAACCTCTTTTCACTTTCTCCAACCACATCCTCTTAGTTTTTATGCCTCGGGGTGGGGGGGGTGTCGGGGGCAGTAGCAGGACAGGCGGGATCAATCTGACGGATGTACGCACAACACAGTCACGCGCACTAGGGCGACAAGACGGGCTTTTGGCCGGAGTCGACGCTTTAAAAATACAAAGACAGAGGTCTAAATCCTGTCTGTGCGTCGTCAAACGACACATGTGCACAAATATGCCAACAAACTAGGGTGGATTGTGTTTTCCATAGGGACCAACACCGACGTAAATCCCACTAAATCCAGCAAACACACACACGGAGCAGTGATCACCACACTGCTTTCCAAGCACAGTTCCTGATGACCTATTTCTACACACACACACACACACACACACACACACACACACACACACACACACACACACACACACACACACACACAGGCCTGTATCTGCGACTGTGGAGATGAAGCAGTTACCGGTTTCACGCTCTATCGCAGTAGAAATGCGGTTAGCATTGCTGTTTAAATTGTAATTATCACTATAACCGTGGTTAATTTAACTCACATTAGGTTCTGTACAGCATCAACCAGCAACAGTAACAGCAGGTTTCTTTAGGATGTTTACACACCTGCGCTTTCTAGTCCGGTTTAACCGAACCCTGGTTCAATTTCCCCCTCGGTACGATTGTTTGTGCAGGTGTGAAGCGATGTCGTCACATGCACTTACAGAGCACACACACACACACACACACACAGTGAGCTGCTAGCCTGCCCTGGTGTGAACCGGTAACCGGCGTGTCTGTGCTGGGCAGGTGACAGGTGTGTTCACGGTGTTTCTGCACTGAAAGACGTTACAGCTTGGAAAACAATAACAAATAATAATAATGATAATAATGATAATAATAATAGTTTATTTGCTTTTCCCTTGTTAACAGAGCGAGCATGCAGCAGGTAAACCTCGTACTGCTGTGGCTCCCTTGTCCACATCTGTGACACAGATGTGTTGGACGTATTTTTATTTTACATGTTTTTTGTGGTTTACATGATAAAACTTTTTGAACATTTTCAGCACATTTTAACAACACCGTGATAATTTAGGTCACTATAGTCGTGATATTAAACTTTTATATCAATGCGACGACATGGGTTGAACCCTGCAGAACCAGGTCCAGGGAGTAAAGGGTTTTTTTTAAGTAATGTGATGTTGCCATTGGATTAATCCAGTCTCTTTCAGGAGGAAAAACCACGACAGGTTCTTGAGTGGAGAGTTTAAAAGAAGCTGTGGCTGCGGCAGCTCTCCTCACAGAGAACAGCAGGTCGACTGATAAAAGGCCGCTCTCTCCTTCTGCTACCCGTAAATCACAGACAGTCTGTTGAACGCAACGAGTACGGCTCCGATTCAGAAAACTGTGTGTGTGTGTGTGTGTGTGTGTGTGTGTCTGGCTGACTCAGTGCATTTGGCTTTAAAGTGCTCCTCCTGTCTTGGCTGAACACTTATTTAAAAATGGTGATTTTCCTATTCTTACATTACTACATGAAGGCAGAGGACAGATGGAGCAGGAGGATTCCTCTGGGTCCACGCTTGTGTGCGTTTGAGTGAGAGACAAAGAAATTATTTGAGACACTGTGGGATGAAAAAGAAAGGGGTTTTGTTTTTTTTTAAATGGAGCACTCGCCGTTTTCAGGCTTGCCTCAACATGTACTTTGTGGTGCAGGTCTTATCACCCCTGTCAAACAGCCAACCATCTCTGTGACACAGGCCCAGAAGTCCCATAACCAGTCGGCCCGCTATGACTGACTGGCTGACTGACTGTGTCTGTCAAGGCCTGCCAAGCTCCCTGATTCACATGGAGCTTCTGTTTGTACGCCCAATGAAGTGCTTCACTCAGGACCAGCAGTTTGGATGACACAGGCGGTTATTCATGCGTCGGTCGAAGCAGAAACTGTTTTTCCCCTCAGAACAGATTCTCTCCACTCACTCAACCTCCTTGGCGGACTACCAAAACAAGGCAGACCGTCTCTTTACTGCCTGTCCTCACCTTCTTTATGTGCCATATCAAGTTGGAAAGTCCCAGGTGTGGAGCAGGTACTACAGCTATTTATCAGAACAAAAAGACAAATGCAATAAGATAAAGGCTAATAACTGGAGACGCTAGGACCTGTATGGACTGATACTGCTGCCATTGTTTTTTAAGTGGTCTTGGTTATTAGTCTCACAGCAGCAGCAGCAGCAGCAGCTTTCACACGCACAACACTGTCACAACAATACTACTTGGTTGCAATGGATTGTAATTATATATTATATAAATGTTAATGATATACCAGGCTCTGTCACCGCCCTGACTTCTAAAGCAGGGTTACGAAAAGAGAGGTAATTGCAGCAACCACAATATAATTCACCTGTCATACTCTGCAGGGAGTTTACAGAGGTGTCACTGCTGCCAAGTATGTTTGTTCACACAGACGTGATATACGTTTCCACTGTATATTTCCATTATTTCCTAATATAAGGGGTCTGGATGGTTGAAATGTTGGAACCGTCTCTGGGCAAAAACATTCCCAATTCTTACCCTCACTTGCTCTGGATATTTTTCCAAGTGGCCTGGATGAAACCTTCACAGGCACTAACGATGACCAGATGTGCGGTGTGTGCATGACTCAACGATGGTGTGTGTGTGTGTGCGTGTGTGCGTGTGTGTGTGTGTGTGTGCCCTGCCCTTTAATCTCTGCAGCGAGTTGCCAACAACTGCCACTAGGTCAAAGCACAAGGTATCATACGAAAGTACTGTAAGTGTTTGGGGCATCTGTAACACACACAGCCCCGTGCAGGAGGAGGATAAACACTGGGTCTTATCTGCATGCTGAAAGAGGAACTGGGAATGCAACAACTGTTATCACGAAATAAAAAGCCAATAATGTTTAATTGTTGTGGGATAGGCCTGCGTCTATTTAAAATAATGTGTGTGTGTGTGTGTGTGGAGGGGGGGGGGGGGGGTAAAGCAGCATAAATAGGATTTAAAGGTCGCTATACAGTTGCTTGTGATGACCACACAAATATCTCCACGCTTTTTCGTGCGTGCGCGTGTGCGTGCCGTACCCCCGGGATATTATGAGGAGCTAATTGGAAAGCCCCGGTGACGTTAACCGTAAAATAAACAGTGAAATAAAAAGAGGAAAACGCAGCACTTACTTGCCAATGACCTCACAGAGCTCGTACACATCTTCAAACAGAATGTCGTCGTCCGCCATAGTCCGACCCCGGCTGGGGGAAAGAATTATCCCCAAAAATATGCGTCCCAAACCCGGTTATATGCTCCTAAAAAAAAAAAAAAAAAAAATGGTGAAAACCGGAGGCCGGCGTGGGGGCAGGGAGGCGGGGGCAGCTGACCGTTTGGCAGGAATAACGGACAACACACCGGCCGTGTCGTCAGCTGCAGGGCAGTCGGTAAAGAGTTCCAAAGAAAGGTTTCTAAATCCCGGTTGTTGCCTCCTTTTCGTCGACCCCCCGCCCCCCCTCACCTCCACAGAAAACCGCTGCGTCGCTGTGGGTGAATCGGCACAGGGAGAGCTCAATAATCCAGTTTTCGGGAGTCCACCGGTTCGGCCCCGCCTTTCCCCACAGCTTCCCGGTACCGTGCCCCTTCGTGTCAGAAAGCAAACATTATAGTAAACTACTCCGCCGGTGTGTCTGTGTGCTGCTGCCGTTGGCGGCTCCGGCTGCTTCGCTGGCTTGAGAGGGGATGAATCGCCCGAGCGGACCCCGTGGACTGTGCACTACATCAGGCTCGGGTTACAGCACCGATCCAGGTGGGCTACGCGGAACCTCACATCCCGAAGAGCCGAACGGGTTCCACTTTTCAGGGATGTGCGCACACACACACACACACACACAAACACAAACACACGCACACACACACACAAAACACACAGTCCTGTGATATAACTGACAAGTCGCCCGCCGTACACTTTCAGAAAGCTCCGGTGTCCGCTCTCCTTCTCCGCGGCTCGGAAACACTTCCCAGCCGTTGGTGAGTGTTTTCTTCCTCCCACCGTCGCCCGTCTGCCCGGACGTTTATCTCCGCGGAGCTTCCAGAAAAACCAAGCTCCGCCCACACGGGGGTTATGAAACTGCTCCGCCGTCCTCCATTTTGGCGCCAAGCCGTTGCCCAGGGTTCTCCGCGGAGGACTATAGGCTTTGAGCCAACATGGCGGAGCGGCGGCGCCCTAAAGGATTTTCTGAAAACGCAGTTTCCTCGGGACTTTTTGAATGGACAGACCTGAAGCGGAGTTCCCAGTCGGAAGCGAGGAGGAGTATGAATGAAGAGTGTCCTTAAATGAAACTACCATGTTTAAATTAAGAAGTTAGCTTTCTCTTTAGCGACCTCTTTGGCCTGGTTTTTAATTAGACTGTTTTACAACCATTACTTATTTTATTTAATCATTTATTTTATTGGATTCATGGTTTAAAATGTTCTATCGCCTCTAATCGATTTATTTGTTACTATTTTTTAATCTATTTTCTATACTTATTTATATTATATTATTTATACTACATATATCAACTTTTCTGTAAACTTTTCAATAAAGTACTTTGAATTTTATTAACCTGTAAAAACCATAAAGTTTGGTTGACTTATTGATTGATTGATTTTACTCCATTTATTCAGATTTTTACAAAAGCACAGGGCTGTAGGGCTGAAACCATCAGTCAATGAATCGATAAGTTGATTGACAGAAAATGAATCTGCAGTCATAATAGCAATAATAACTTTATTAATATAGTGCTTTTCAAAACAGAGTTACAAAACAAAATAAATAAAAACAAAGAGATAAAAGACACAGAGAAGAGAGGCAAAGTCAATAAATCAAAGCAGACAAAAGATAACGAAATCAAAAGTAGAAACTAAAGATGTTTTATAAGTATGTTTTGAGTAGTTCTTTAACTGGGTCAACGACTCAGCACGCCTGATCTCCTCGGGCAATCAATGTGATAATTGATTATTGGTTTAAGAAATTTTTCCTGCAGAAATGTCTAACAGTTGGTTCAAGCTTCTCCAGTTTGAGGTTTCACTGCTTTTTATATCACTGTAAAGTGAACGACCCTATTAAAGTTGAGAAGTTATCTTTCTCTTGGTGCCCGAGCTCATGGCTAAACCCGGGCCAGTCACAGTGCCTCTTCCCATGATACTGGTGGGATACATAATATAGTTTTATCTATGGTCATCTGGTTTAATGTCTGACACATCAAACAGACTTCAAGGGACTAATGCAGGCTACAGAGGTCTGGTAAGTTCTTTCTAACTCCACACCCCCAGGTTGGTTCACTTTTCAGACTCAGACCAAACCACCAACGCTGTGACATCACCTGAGGACATTTATAAGACTTCACACAGTTCCCCCAAAGACTTTATACTACTGTTTCACATATGTATTAGTTCCCCCTGGAAACACACTTGGATGTGTAAAACTGGGGGAGTTCCTCTACAAAAGTAGGAGTTGACCATAAAACTTTCACACCACTGTGAATCTGTTAAATGCTCAAAGTGAAAATTGAGAATATGTCTGATAAGAATTTGGAGATGGGACTTAAAGTCCGGGTCCTTCGGGGCTGATAAATGAAGCCAACACTGAAGTGACAAAAAACTGCAGTTCCTCTCACGGCCACTAGAGTCTGGCTCCAACAGTGAGTCAGTCCCCATAGACTCCCATGTTAAAATGTCCAACTTTACAGCAGAAAGAAACATGTTTACAGCCTGGTACAAAAACTGTTTTGGTCTCTAGAGCTGATTTCCTCCTTCATCACACCTGTTTATATAACTCACCTGTTTATATAACTCACCTGTTTACATTTTATTAAAGACTAAAGTTATGGAGAATTGAGGGCGTGGCTTCTTTGAGTGACAGGTGGGTGAGCACATGTCTGCCTCAAACCGACATGAGCTAAAGTCTTGGCAGCTGCATGTATGGTCTGTGCATGAAGTATAATTCTTCTGCAGTTGTTCACGTTGTATAATGTAAAATGCCAGTTTAGGAGGAAGCCTGTTGCCTAATTTCATTGTCCTACTTGTGCTAAGTGTAAATATATGTTGACGTCTGTGAGCTCGTTATTCATTAGCCGATGCTGCCTAAACACTGTTAACGCTTTGTGTGTGTTATCATCCCATTATATGAAGACGTACAATTCAGCACACCAACGCGTCAGTTTGTTCCATTATCCATCTTGTACAATAGAAAATTGAACAAGGACGTCGGGAGCCGGAAACAGAAACAGCTCGACTTCAAAGTAAAGGTTGTGCCACTGTGAGAAATGCGTTACCTTACTAACCCCATAATCTACAGTAGCTGTGTAGTTTACCTCTAACAGGTCTCATCCAGACTTTAAATTAGACATAAGGTTTAAGATATAAAACACTCATTTTGGTTTGAGAAATTAGACAAACATTTTAAGGCCTCGCAGCATCAGAGCCCTTTTCATTGTTGCAGCACAAACAGGGATGACGTTGCACATTTTAAGGTTCTCCCTTTGGTTTCTAACTTTAGAGGAGACTGCAGCGTGTTCACAAATCTGTTCTGGGGCGCTTTCCACACGTATGTGTTCTAGGACATCACTGGACTTGACTTGATGAAATGAGCGAAGCAGGAGAAACAGTCAACAGGTTCCATTTTAAAGTGTTTCTTTTTTCGCTTGCAGTCAGTCAGGTGTGAAACCGCATATACGGGTCAAATTCTACCATATTATCTTAAACAAACAACAACTATGAACAATTCTAAAAAGATCAGTACATCAATACATTGTCACTTTAAATATATATCTGAGAACAAACCAAGGAGATTAGATGTTCTACTTAACAACAAAATAAACATGACTTTAGAAAATATAATGAAAGGAACTCACTCAACGCTCTCAGGAACAAAGGTGAAATGACAGAAGGAAGCAGCTGAACTGAAGAGCAAACAGAGAATGAGCTCAGGACACAGAACAAAGGACGTTCAAGGCACCTGTGTGAGCCGCCCAGTTAGCACACCTGTCCTCCTGCTGCTCTTCAGCCCACCTCCAACAGTATACGTTATCATTTACGTTATTAATGTAAGTTTTATTGTACAAGTTGGACAATGGAACAAACATACATTTACACTTAGCACAAGTAGGACGATGAAAGTAGATGAAAGTCCTAAACTGGCATCTTTCATTACACAACGTGAAGAGCTGTGGAGGAATTATACCATGTATGCAGAAGAACACATGTTTCCACATGTTTATGGTTCAGTGTGAACAGCAGTTTTACCCTCTGGATAGATTCATTGTGAAAATATAACGTTGAATACATTTTCAAATGTAACCTGACGCGGTGATATGATGGAATCTTTACGATTGCTTTAACACTCAACAGTCACCTCTCTTCTAGACTGAGGCAACATTCATTCACACCTTTTACCATTTACACCAATATATTCATGCCCCCCCCCCCCCCCCCCCCCCCCCCCCCCCGACATAGTTTAGGTGACTCACACTTGATGCAGGATTATGATACCTGAGTGAAACAGCAGGATGCACCGTCAGCCGGTGTCTCAGCAGCTCTCGTGACTGTAGTTCATCTGCCTCTTCAGCTGATCTTCAGTCAGAGCTGATGCTCGTCTTTCACAAACTGTGCCACGAACACACACACACACACACACCCCGACACACAGCCATTGTCGACATGTGAGCACAACATTCAGACAAGTGCTGTCTATTCATATTTCATGGGCTCTGGTGGGCTCAATACATTGCCAGATGATTGCCTAATTAATGGTGAATAATTAAGCAGAGTTAGCAAACCCAAGATGATGAGCTTGTTCTTTTATTTATGATTTCTCAACAAAAAGGATTTGGTGTAATTAAATAAGCCCCACAGCAGATACTGCAGGTATTGTTTTTCTCCCCTCATACGTGGCTGCTTATGCAGCACAAAAAAAGCTTTTATTTGGGCCATTTGAAAATGAAATGTGCAATCATGTGAGCTTGTGTGTTTGTGTGTGTGAGGAGACGGGGGGGGGGGGGGGGGGGGGGGGGGGGGCGTCAGGAGGTGATGAGCAGGATGCAATTTGGCTTAGGAATAAGAGAAATCAGGACATCAGAGAAAATCTTATCTCGAACCAACACATCCTTCTAGACTCAGCCGGTGGGCCAGTGTGTGTGTGTGTGTGTGTGTGTTGTGTGTGTGTGTGTTGTGTGTGTGTGTGTGTGTGTGTGTGTGCGTTATACATGTGTGTGTCTAGCAGATGTTCTTAGCCCTCTATCACCAAACAGAGCTGATTTACTATAGATTGCCTGTTGTAAACTGTGCAGCAATAGTTTGCATTTCAATATGTGGATAAAAAAACATCAGTGCAAAACATTCAAAACAATCTAGAATCATCACAGAAGGGTTTCACTCTTGGCTCTAGCAGGAACGTTTCTGCATCGATAAGAATAAATCAGAGTTCCTCTGGGAAATCAGCACCACCAACTGTTAATATATTGCATAACATTAATAAATGGAAACGTGTATTAATTCATTTTCTTTAGCAGATGTTTTTCCACATTTGACAACAACTTGTGCTTCATTTGGATGGAAACCCAGCTAATGTGTGTGTAGCAGACTTCGTATTGATTTCTTTTACCCTCACTACTCGGTACTTCACCTCAAAATGCATGTTAGAGGAGATTGCCCTCGTTGACCTTGTGTTGTACTTTCAATGGTACTGCAGAGATTTAGCTTTGAAGAGCCATAAATTTTCATTTTCAAACTTGAGTGTGGTTGAATTCCTAGAGGTCAAGCTCCACGAATGCCGCATGCAAGCAAATTGATTCTGTCGTTCATTAGGGCTTCGTTAAAATGCCCCAGTTGCTCAGCCTCCACATTCCCAGCCGTAACACAGGCCTTTTGTTATGAATTCAAGTCGAGATAATCAGACATCATTCAAGTGTTTTCACTAAAGGCTGGAACAGACTTCTCCAGGCTGCACGACGGACAAAGTTCACAAGGGTCGCTGGTGCTATAAACATATAACACTCTTAATACATACATATCATAATATGTAATATTACCATATAAGATGTAGGAGGTGGTCAGGATGGATGGTCGGCTGCAGACTGCAGTTTGCATCGTGATTCTTGCATGTGGTCAGGTTTGCGCTACGAAAGTAGTTAATTTTGTTCTTTATTTCATTTCATGTCGTTATTAGTTGACGGGACAGTGGAGAGGGACAGGAAACGGGACGGCCGAGAGTCAAACCTGGGACTCACCTGCGTAGAGCATTTTCGGTCATGTGGTATGTGCCCTGACCTCTCGCCTGCCGGGTCACACGTTTGGTTGAAGTCATTGAAAGATGGTGGTTTTTGTTAATCAACATGTTTTTCTGAAGTCACTGTGAATGTTTTCTGCATTAAAACAGACCACGATCTTTCCCCAACCTCTCATGCCACGAGTGGCCAAACATAACCAGAAAACATCTGTAATGCTTCAGTTGCCATGAGCTGATGTTGTATTGCAGGTGGGAAAACAAATGAAATACAGTCACTGAACAGTTAATTGATCCTTTTAGCGTCAACATTTTGTAACTTGCTCAGTACATTACACTTCTTTATTATTTTGAAAAACTGTGATCTGGGCAGAATTACGTTTCCCACAAAATCATAAGCGGTTAATAACAGTGATTCCTGGAGGACGAGGTCGTGTGGATGCGCTTCTGGCCTCAGTGATCAACATCACTCTATTGTTTGATCTCTTTAACACTTGCTCTCGCTCGCTCGTCCTCTCAGTGGGAAACTAATATGGCTTCCCGCAGCGAGCCCCCACCCTCTTCAGAGGTAATCAGGTAATTTGTGAATCAAAGACGTGGAGGCTTCTGCTTCAGGGAGCGGGTAATGTTGCAGCGTTGGTTGTGATTATGATGCACGGCAAAAATGCTTCTGACATTTTACAGTCTCATCAAAGGTGAGACTCCGAACAGGTAGAAACATTCTTCAAGACGTTTTCGTATGGTCTCCAGTAAAACAATGCCATGCACACTCCATAGTTTCTGCGTTTTATTCCACTGTCTGACAAAGAAGAGATATTAATATCCGTGTCGACTATCCAGAGAACAGTGTGTAACTGTGCAACAGGGGTTGTGAGTCCTCACTTCAGTTGTGTAATTTCTGAGGAAGTCTCCCCGAACTTGACTTCTAAAGTAGGAGCGTATGAGTGATGGTAACTATAAAGAATACAGTGTGTGTGTGTGTGTGTGTGTGTGTGTCTGTGTGTGTGTGTGTGTGTTTGTGTGTGTGTGTCATGAAGTGATTCCTTTGATGTAGGAGCAGGATGATCACAGACTGTGTACAAGTCTTCAACGTCCCTGTGATCTCATGGAAGTCATCAGCCGCCCCAGAGCGTCTGCTGAAGGGCGACATGATCTCATTCTACTCCGCTGACTGTCTGTTTTCTCTCTCAGCTTCTCTTCCTGTCCTCTGCCAGGGTTTGATTGGGAGGTGCAGAATGTGCACGAAGGTAAATACAACTACTCAAATATCTACATTGGAAGTATTTCCATTTTCTGAGACTTTATAATGTGCTACTTTCTGTTTCCCCTGCTATGTCTGAGTAGTGTGGCATAAATAGCAATCTACACTGTTTTAACAGCAGCGTTAAGTTAATAAAAGTATTACTAATGCTACTAATGCCTTTTTTCTTTAAAGCTCCTCCAGTGTAAAGGTCTGTGTCCATGTGTAGTGTGATTATAGATCAGCTCTAGCTTCTATATTAATACTGTGAAAGTATCAAAGCCTCAGTCCACAGAGAAATGCACACAGCCTGTATTCAGAAACTGAGCCTTAAAACCAGCCGTCAGGACTTCTGGAACTTTGTGATGTCACAACAAAGCAGTCACCAAGCCCCGCCCACCTGGACCCACCATCCAAACCTTGCAGGATTTGGTTTCTCTGAGTGTTTTTACCTGAAATCTGCTATATTTTTATTGGATCACTCAGAAAACAGTCAGCCAATCAGAAGAGAGGCTCAGAGCCTCCTCTCTTCTGATTGGCTCACTGACCTGTTGTTACTAGAGCTGCAGAGAGAAGCCTGAGAGAGGAGATGTAAAACTACACTGAGATGGTTTTTATATCTTCTGATGGATCAACACTTCAAATAAAACACAGAATAAGAAGAAACATGGAGCTTTGAATATTTATTGTATTTTTTAAGCTCATCACATGTGCTTTAGGTAGAAGTTACTTTTCTGAAAAGTAACTTGTACCTATAGCTGTGAAATAAATGACATGTAGTGGAGTAAAGGTATAAAGCAGCAGAAGACAGAAATACTTCGGTACAGTACAAAGATTCGAGTGGTGAATGTTTAGGATTGAGGTGATTTTTCATGAGCCACAGAAAACAACATTTCCCCCTGAAGCTGGGTGAAGATGGATTACACAAAACAGAGGAAAGACAAAACAAAAAACAGAACCACATGTGGTAGTTGCCTTCAAGTAGCCACTTGTGCTGCCTCCTGCGCAACAGTATTCATCTCATACCTCCTCCTCTCCTCCTCCTCCTCCTCCTCCTCCTCTCGTCTCCTCCCCGCCGCTCCCCGTGTCCCTGATAAGCACTCTGCAGACGGCACCTCTGCTGCAGTCAGCCAGACAGATGAGCTTCCTCCTCCTCCTCTTACTCACACACAAGACTAAATACAAACACACACACACACACACACACACACACACACACACACTCTCACACACACACACACACACACACCCGGCTTTCATTCATTGTGTCAGGCCCACCAGTAACCAAATTATTCATCCACCCTGTGGACCGTGAAGTCCATTGATCCAGCCCATGTTAACCAGCATTGATTTCTGCTTTGTTAATAACATTAGAGGAGCCACTAGTCAGTGTGAGGACAGGTCTGCAGCAGGCAGGCTTATAATGACAACCCTCTGTGTGTTTTTTGTTTGCCCCGGGGACGAGATGGAACACAATTAGTCTCAACTACGCAGAGGAAAATTGACTTGCTGATGACCATTGACAGGCTTTGGGTCAGTGAAGGAATAACACTTGTTGACATTTGCCTGAGTCTTCTCTTGTTCTTATAATCAACACGACAAACAAATAAAACAAAGGAGAAATTCCTGAAACTGTTTTATCAAGTCCCTCTGACTGGAAACAGCAACAAAAAGAAAGGAACTAGAATCACCTCCCCGCGGTCGTATCCCTCCGCCACTCACACTAAATTCAGGTTACATCCCTGTTTATCCAGAGTCAGAGAAAATAGGAACCATATGTGTGAAATTTCTTTGTGTCTTGAGTAATGGCTAAAAAGTGTTTTCTTAGGTCACCATGACCTTGACCTTTGACCTTTAACCCCTAAAATCGAATCAATTCTTCCTTGAGTTCTCGTGAACGTTTGTGCCAAATGTGAAGGGATTCCCTTGAGGAGATATTACGTTCACAAGTCCAAAATCAAGTTTTGTGAGGTCACTGTGACCTTGAGCTTTGACCTTTGACCCCCAAAATGTAAACAGTTCATCCATGAGTCCAAGTGAATGTTTGTGCCAGATTTGAAGAAGTTCCATCAAAGCGTTTCTGAGATATCGTGTCTACGAGAATGGGACGGACAGACGACCTGAAAACAAGATGGCTGCTGCTCTGAAGTCTGAATCAAAACAAGAATGAAGGAGACGCATAAAAAGTGTGTTTTTTTGTGAGTGTAGCTGTCTGGACAAAGAGCATCAGATGGAGGCACTGTGGGGTTAATGTCAGAGTATTACAGGGAAGACACAAGCAGCTCCTAAATGGATTCCTGCAGCAAAAGGATGATGCATTCTACACGCAATACTTTTCCTAAAGCCTCCTACCGGGGAGCCTCAGTTTATTCTGCTCTTCAAAAATGGAACAAGCTTTGCTTTAGACTCAGCCAGGGGGCAAGACTTAATACTCCAAAACCAAAACCAGCAGAGGATATCATTAAGCAACACTGTCATGATCTGCCTCTGTGATGTGCACCAGTGTGCTACTCCGGGGCTGAAGAGAGTGAATCACACATCAGAGGAACAGTCCCCGGCGCTGGCTGGGCTGTTTAAAGAGAGACGTGTGCACAGCAAATACAGTTGTTTCTAAAGCAAATGCATCGGCAAGTGTCTCAGCATGAGCTCAGGAACCAGCGAAGCTCTGCTACAGACAAGCTGCTTCAACACTCAACCTTTACTCAGTCGCCATCGCAATAACTAACGCCAATTCAACCAATCCCTGTGAATTCTGCACGACCTCGCAACTTCTCCGCAAATTTGATCAAAAATCATCAAAGTTTCCAGCGCAAAGACCTTCATGCACGTCACCAAACTCACTTCCTTGTTTCTACTGTATGAGAGCACTGGGTTTATTCTTACTGCTACAACTTGCCTTAAATTTTCAATGAATTACACACAAAAAAGAGAGCGACAATATTCACAATTTTTTATTTTCTCTTGCAGTTTCATAAAATAAAAAAAACATCTAAAAATATCGAACTAAAATATCAATTGCAACTTTCATTGCAATTTTTAAGACAAGCTGTGGTGAAATCAAATATTTTAGCTGCAAAAATCCCCCAAAACGCAGTGGAGGAACTGAGTGATGAATATTTTGACTGTGTGGTTTCAGTCGTAGTGATGACAGACATTTATCACTGCTCTGTTGTGTCTCGTGTAACTTCTCTGCTGTGGCTCAGTCTCACTGCAGGAAGCTGTTTTAACTTTACCTGCCCAGCACCAAACCTCACACCTGCAGACAGACCGAGCCTGAGCGCAGCCTGCGAACAGATAAACAGGCGAATATTCTCCCTCTGGATCGGTGCGGACCTGAGGAAAGTGAATGTTGGATTTGCATGAATTCATCCGGTGGCCATAAAACTCGAAACTCAACAGGAATACTGTAATATGTTTCTCCAGGTCTGCTGGGTGTTTGCCAACAGGTTCAAAAAAATCTATTAAAATCAATTAAAGCTCCATGTTTCTTCTTCTGTGTTTTATTTGAAGTGTTGATCCATCAGAAGATATAAAAACCATCTCAGTGTAGTTTTACATCTCCTCTCTCAGGCTTCTCTCTGGAGCTCTAGTAACAACAGGTCGGTGAGCCAATCAGAAGAGAGGAGGCTCTGAGCCTCTCTCCTGATTGGCTGGACTAAACTAGCTAACTGTTTATAACGTAGTTCAAACCAGCTTCACCTGGAGCAGCTACAACAGTAAAACAGTCTCACTCATTGATGCATATATTAATAATCCAGTATATATAGTGATACACAGAGGAACTTTTACTTTGATTTGTTCAGTTCATTTTGCTGATGATGATGATGATGATGATGGAGCATCTTTATATTTTTATATTCTGAATAGTTTTAGCTGCATGTTGGGTGTGTGTTTTCTGTCTGGGGATGTTTGCACACACGTTTGTGATTCCACTCCATGTGCTGTTAATACTCACACTGCTCTTAAAACCTAATTAAAGAAGTTAAAAATTCTTTGCACTGGCTTGTGTGTGTGTGTGTGTGTGTGTGTGTGTTTGTGTGTGTGTGTATGTGTTTTGTGCAGCCCACTAAAAATGAATACGCTGCCTTGAAAAATAGATCTTTCAGCGTTTGCTCAATTTCATGAGCCCCGCGGTGCTCCGTCCCCAGACAGGTGGAGGTGAAAGACGCTGAAGGAATGAAACGGACACGTTTTTAATGGATTGTTGCTCCGCGGCCGAGACGAAGGCGGAGAAAACACAATCATTCACCCTGGTCTCCCTTGAAGATGGACGTCTGGGAGCGGCAGCTTCATGTTGTTTTTGTTCAGTTATGATTTGTAATATTATTATTAGTTAGAGTTGAAAGGTTAAAACTAATATGATACATGTGTTAACAAATAATGAGATCACAGAAACAACAACTGTCCCACTGAATAAAACCTTTGTGACACGTATGATCCAAACAGATCCACAGATTCCTGGCTTTAACTCCTCGCTGAACTTTTGTGTCTGAGGCTCGTGGCCTGCTGGGAGGTGGGATAAATCACCATGGTAACCCAGCTCTACAGTCACATTGTTTATTGAAAATACCTTTATTGTGAAAGTTTAGTTTGCAAAAGCAGACGTGAATAAAAACAGAGAGTTGTTCCGTGGATGGGATAAAACTGCATTTCGGTATAAGAGGAAATGATTTATGAAATAAGGAATATGTTAAATATATTTAGCATTTCCTGGAGAAAAGAGGGTTTATTACAGGAAGTGCACGTTAATCACTTTCATTAATCAGCTGTGCATGTTGACTGTAAAGACAAGTGCATTAAAATCCGGCAGAACCAGGATGAGTTATATTTTTTTCAGGCCTTCTGCCAAGCAAAACTTTTACTGCATGTTTAATTTGCTGATTGCCTTTCAATATATTCCTGTGAGACACACGTGGTTCTATGAGAAGCTTTTTGTTGATGTAACATAAGTTGATGAGCGGTGATCCATCATCATGTCAAACTTGTATTTAGCTGATATTCATTTGTTCTTCAGAACATCTTAACGATGTTTTATGATTATGAGAACGCGGCTGTTCTACACATTTTTTATTAGTTTCAGATCATTTCATTCACTCACTAGTTAATGATTTTTATATTATATTTGTTTTCTTACATTATGGTTGTATATTATTGTTGAATCTGCCTTTAGCTGGAGGACTGGAGGATCATGGGATCCCTGAGCGAGTTGAAACCCACCTTTTGAGAGCAGTACATGGGGGCCGGGTGTGACAGGCCCCCGGGGTTTACTGTGAGTCTGCTGTGAGTTTGTTGACAATTTAAGTCAGAGAATTTCAGTTTCAGGGAGTGTGTTTACTTCACTTGTTGCCTGAGCGCTCGCTACTTAATGTCAAAACTTAGAAAGGCTTAACGTGCGGATTAAAGCTGCACTTCACGACTCCTTGCTCGTGGAAAATACAGCAGCATCTGTGTTGTGTTTGTGAAGGTGTTTCGTCACTTTATTGTGAAAACACCACAAGCACTCACATGTTAAGTCATGGTGTGCTTCATTTTACACCACACTGGTGTTTCCTGTTGCACAGGTGCAAAGTGACAAAGCCCCCAACACGGTGAGCACGTACTGTGTGTGTGTTTGTTCACACTCAGCCTTCCAGATGATGATCATCATAATATTTGTGTGTGTGTGTGTGTGTGTGTGTGTGAGTGTGTGAGTGTGTGTTCGTGTGTTGAATGAGGATACTAAGCAGAAACCTTTGGTAATAAACCGTCGTGAATCAAACGTCTCACTCCCTGGATTGGTCTGACAGGAGGTTTGTGTTTCCTGGCTGCAGACAGAGAGCTACAGCCGCAGGCCTCTGTGTTTTTTAGACTGTGCCCAAGGCGCTGTGCGACTTCCACCTGACATGTGACATACTAATTACTTGTGCCGGGGCCTCCGTTTGTAGCCAGCACAGTGGAAGAGAGGCTCCCTGCAGTCAAAGTGCGCCCTGTAATGAGGCAGCTGCAACTAAAACTGGAGCCAGTTATTTCATTTCAGTTTCTTTCATTCATCTTTTCAACGTAGGTTTTCTTTGTTATTTATTTCTCTTATTTTCAACCTTCATTATTATAACAGCTCAATTCTGGTTGAGTTTTTCATGTGAAGGAGATTCTTCTGTGGAGTCAAACAAACTGACAGATCTTCACTTTCGATCTTGTATTGAGTGAATTTTACACTAAACAAGGTGCAATCTGGGCAAATGCCTGGGGCCCCCAAGGGGAGAAGTGGGCCACCGATGGCCCCTCAAATTGGCACATTTTGCAGTTACAACTCTAAACCCCCTTAAACCTCCCATGCAGACTGTAAACAGTGCACTGCTGTTGCCCCAAACCCCCCTCAGTGGGGCCCCATGTGTGCTGTAGTTACTGTCTACTGATGCTCTGCATGTGAGGTGTTCAGGGGACATCTGTAAATTGTAGAGTCTACTGATAGTCTGCATATGAGGCGTTTGAGGACATCTGTAAATTGTGTAATTTCAGTTTTACTGATGTTTTACCAGTTACACAGTTTCTGCCGTGTTTCACTGTTCACTAGTTAAAGATGGAGAGTTTTCCAGTTTGAGGAGAAATCATAGGAACCTGTGGCTTGTGATTTTTAACATTGACATTAGGTTTAAACACGAACATAGAAAATACATTTCATGTGTTTTAACCCTGATGCTCTGAACTAATGTTGATTTTCATTAGCTGTTATTTTTAAGCACAGAGATGTTTAATGATTCATGCAGGAAACTTAATGACAACAACAATTAAAAGACAAACAAAAGTGAGAGAAACAGATTCAAGCAGAACATAGAAAGAGAAAGAGAAAGAAAGAGAAAGAGAAAGAGAAAGAGAAAGAGAAAGAGAAAGAGAAAGAAAGAGAAAGAGAAAGAGGAGGGAGACAGACATGGACAGACATGTCCAAAACAGATGAAATAAACACTGCAGGAGGTGACGTTCCTGTCATGCTGCAGCTGAGACTCGTACAGTTACAGCTGAGGAGGACGACAGCCCTTGTTATGTGTTAATGTGTCTCACACTCATCAGATGTAAAGTACAAGGCCGCCAGTCCACGTGTCTGTTTCTTCATCACAGCAAAGTTTTAGATATTTTGATGTTGCTGTAAGTTACAGAAACTTTAGTCGTAACCTTCACGCATGTGAAACAAACTTTAAAAGCAGAAAAAGTCGAGTCTTTCATCTGTTTTTCATTTTGCTTTTCTGGATTCTGATGATTCATGCATTGATGATTCAAGGGAAACACTAAGGTAAGCAAATACCAAAGAAGGATTTTACTTTGCTCTCATTACTGTAAACTTTCTGAAAACCACTGCATCACTCTAACTCTGTTTGTTTGCTCCCTCCAGGGTTTCAGCCCCCCCCCCCCCCCCCCCCTTCATGTGGTTGGTCCATAATAATATAATAATAATATATGTGATAATAATATAATTAAACATCTGATGGCAGGTTACAGTGAATTTGTCACGTGTGAGGATGGCTCTGGCTCGAACCTAAAAGGCGACGCAAGTCATTTAATAGAATAATGTCCAAAACAAAAAGTCACTTGAAGAACGACAGGAAGTGAAAACAGAAAATCAAACTCAGGAGAAACAGAGTCAACCACAAACAGAAAATCAAAACACTGAAGACACGAGGGAAAGTCCGGACAGAAAACTTCTGTGTGAACTAAACAGAAATACACGAAGGTAACACACAGGTGAAACACATCAGGGCGGGGCAGACAATCTAGGAGGGGGAGGGAAACAGGACAAAGACAAGAAGTAAAGTACAAAATAAAACAGGAAATTAACAAATGTCCAAACATTAATAGTCAAACAAAGTCAAAAAGTGTTGAAACGTACCATGACAGAACGGCCTCTGCCTTTAACCTGTCTGAGACTCACTGATGTCTCTGTGCATCGTCTTGTTCTGCTGCAGCGGTGTGCTCCTCTTCCTCCTCCTCCTCCTCCTCCTCCTCAGGATTAACTCTGATAATATGTTTGCACAGTTTGTGGCGTTGTAGAGGACAACCTTCCTGCAGATACCACAGGCGGAGACAGATATCAGTATGCTCTGCCTTCGTGTGGTGGGTTAATACTGTCCTCAGGTTGCTGTGTTTCCACTGGAAGCGATTCAAACTGCCAATCAGGGCTCAGTTTTATCTGTTCTATCCTTTACGGAAACATCTGTGGTAGAGTTCGTCAAGACAAACACCGAGGAGGATCCTCATTAGCGCTGACATCTCTGTAAACCCGGTTCCAGCCTGTGGAGATGTCTCATCTGAGCCCAGTGGGAACCTGCAGCTCAGTCGTACGCTGCTCATATACAGGGCACACAAAAGAGGCGTCTGCTTTAGATGAGCTCATCACTTTCATCCCTCATGATATCAGCCTCAGGCCACGAGGATGTGTCTCCTGCAGCTCTCCACCCTCCCTGTTCCTCTCTGCTCACCGCTTCCTATCACACTCTCCATACCACTTCACTCCTCCTTCCTCTGTCTCCTCAGCAGCCGTCCCACAGTGTGTATGAAAATCAGTCTCAGTGTCTCAAACCAAGCAAAGCACAGACCCGTTCGATCCACAGACAAACAGACAAACAGCTTGAGAAATGGCAGTTTTTATCTGGACTCCTGCCTCCCAGTGGATCCTGAAACAGGCAGCTTTGTTGTGTGTTAGATTTATAAAGGCGACAGACTGGAGAGCCTGACTCGAAGGTGGGCAGGTAAACTGGAAACACATTTACTGTGTGTCCACAGCGCAGAACAAAAGTTTGTCACCAGGAGGCAACAAACAAAACAAAGGAGCCGCCGTGTGAAGAGCCTGACGGATGGTCGAGCAGCTTTGGGAAGCTCCTCCCTCCCTCCCACACCTTTCTCATGAGAGCAGGGTTTGAACGTCTCTCTCTCTTTTCATTCGTTACACAATTATTTCTGACACTTTTCATGTCAACAACACTGTGAATTCCTTCCTGGAGAGACAGGACGTCAACGCCACATCAGAGAGACGTAACGCTGGACAGACGTTGGCTAATTGACATTGTGATGTTTAGCAGATGTTTAGCAGATGTTGGGTTTTGCCCACGACGAGAATGTCGCGTATCTTACAGCTCAACGCCAGCTGTCGTCAGTTTTCTATGTCAAATTGTCGTTGGCATTTGACGTTATCCTGACAACCTACGGTCAACCAAATGTCAGCATATGTTGGTGTTACTGCGTCTCCTTCCTCTTTACGACAGAAAAACATTATTAACGCATGAACCCGTTGTGTCCGAGCATGAGCCAAGGAAGGCGAAGGTTCAGAGGCAGTGATAGTTGTTGTGTTTTTTAAACTTCAAACTTCAGAATGGGGAGAAACGTGATTTCGTTAAGTTGGGTTCAAATCTTGTGTTACACGTCACAGTCCTGCCTCTGCAGAACGGTTATAGGAGCAGTTTGTTTTCTTGCTGAAAGTTAGATGAGAAGATTGAAATTACTCTTACGTCTGTACGGTAAAATATGAAGCCATAGTCAGCAGCAGGTTAGCGTAGCTTAGCATAAAGACTGGGAGCAGGGGAGCACCTCCCACCTGTACAAAGGGGTTAGCGGTGGTTCTGTAACACTACCCATGTGGCGCTAGGGAACACGCACCAAGCGTACATCATGTTGCTGTGTATCAAGTGTAGACCAGACCAGGAATGATGACTGTAACTCAAGGGTCACTTCCTGTTTTCAGCAGGTGGTGCTGTGACTGTGACGTCATGTTAGTATGGAGATGTCTTCAGTCATCAAACATGAGAAGTTTGGGGGAAAACTGGACAATGTATATTTGAGTTACAACAACTTCCTGTTTCAAAAATGTAAAAACTACAAGCACCTAACTGCACCTGGACAAGAAGTAGTCCTGCAAGTGGAGGGAAAATGTTGTCACCTTTGGACTGAGTCTGTCCAGCTGTTTCCCCCTGTTTCCAGTCTTGATGCTTAAGCTAAGCTAACACCTCCCGACTGTGGCTTCACATTTAGAAAACTTATCTTCTGACTCTCAGTAAGAAAGCAATTTCAGTCTTTTTTGTAGTGAGTATAAATCCACAATTGTAATATCAAGTTGGTCTGTGTGTGTGATTCTCAGGACACATAAAGTAATCTGTCTACAACACACACACACACACACACACACACACACACACACACACACACACACACACACACACACAGACGTCATTTTGCATACCGGTCAATCACGGAGCTGAGAGCGTAAACAACAGGGGATTCAGGTCAGCAGTGAAAACAGAGCAGCTAAGGAGATTCCCCACACTGGAATATTCAAACAGACTCTGCTGGGGCTTCAAAGGCGAGGAAGGCAGTAAGTAAGGATTGGATTTGGGTGCTGTTGGTGTGTGCCGCAGTGAAACCATCTCAGAGCGCTCTGACTGCTTTATCTCCTCCACTGCCTGGGCAACTGCCTCTCTACAACCCCCCCACCTCCTTCTGAAGGGAATTAGGCTATTAAAAACCACACACATGCATGCACACACAGTCGTGCATGCTGGACTCACTCACTGCGCGCGCACACACACACACACACACACACACTCAAAAGCACTGCCAAAATGTGGAGAGCGTGGTGCATTTGCATCGAGTCTCTGGGAGTAACGTGCCTTCCGGGTGAAAATCCACAGGGGCCCCTCGCCATTAACTTCTAACCAATACAAATGGATCCTCTGTGCAAGTAGAGGCAGGAAGAGAAAGGTGCCAAAAATACACCAGTCTGTCATTACTCTCACCATGTAACTGATTACAGCACAGAGGGAAAAAAAAAATCACCCTCCACGCCTCTCAGTTCGTGCTTGGCTTTGTCCACAAGAGCAAACGTTGTTGGTGGTGGTTTTCTTCGGGCTACGTTTAGCCGCGTGCTAACGGAGGAGGAGAGTGGTAACAAGACGCCTGTGGAGAGACGGTTTTAGGATCAACAGTTCTCTAAATTTAAAGGAATAGATGGACATTTTGGGAAACACCAAAGCCAAAGGGAGATTGATCCATATCGCTGATATCTGTACAGCAAATCAGTGCTATGTTAGCTTAGCACAAAGACTGTAAAACAGGGGAAACAGCTAGCCCAGCTCTGTCCAACAAGTCAACTTACAATAACAAAATGTGACATATAAGCCACAGAAAGTGTCATAAAGTCACAGAAACAGCCTGATAACTGTCGGCAGCTGCTGAGCTTCATTAACCCCGTGTGCACAGCTTGTACGGACCGAATGTACTGAACTGAAGACTCGTCGCTGAGCGTCAGGCCACGTGAACGGTGATGCGTTCACTGTTATATGTACTGAAAGTGTCTCAGGGGTTTTGTCTTTTGAACATAAGTGGGGCTTAAACTACTGATGCCGTCTCAAATCGATGCAGCACAGCCAGAGGGATCATTTTGCTGCCTACATTACCCACAACACATCTCTGTGTTGTGGTTCTCCGGCTTCATCGAGAACCTGTAAACAGACCGCTGAGGTTCCAGTTCCTCCTTCCTCGTCCTATGATCAGTCATCAACACCACGGCGAGCTGTGGGATTATGAGCTTTACAGACTCCGCCCTCAGACTGCAGCTCCACACGGTGAAAGACTTTTTTTGGGGGGGGGGGGGGGGGGGGGGTTCATCGTCTTCGTGGACGGAGGAGGTTATTAGGGATTCATGGGGCCTATGGGAGATTAGGCTGGAGAGCAGCAATTAAACCACGAAACAACTCTCTATCTCTGTCTCTCTGTCTCTCTCTCTCTCTCTCTCTCCACCCTCCTGTCTCCTACCTCATCCCAGACTCACACAACTACAGGTTACTATGGAAACTACTTCCCTCCCTCCCTCCCTCCCACTTTCCTTCTCCTCTTCAGTCACTCTTGGTCTTGCATCCTCATCTCTTTACCTCCATTCACACCGTACGTTCATCCTGCTCTTTATATCTCTTCACTAACACCCGTCACCTTTGTTATGACCTCTCCTCTCACCTTTTCTTTTTTCCCTCTTCCTCCTCCTCCTCCTCCTCCCTCTTCCTCTCCACGTTACTTCCTCTATCTGACTCTCTATCTGTCCTGCTGCTGGCAGCATGAAACCAAATGTCAGGCCTGAGCTGGCACTAAGAGGAATCGCAAGGGCGGCGCAAAAATGAAAGGAGAGAGAGAGAGAGAGAGAGAGAGAGAGTGGGGCGGTGAAGAGACAGAAGAAGAGAGTTTCTAGTTCTTATTTTCAGAAATTCAACTTTTCAAGTTTTAATAAATGTGTCAACAAGGTTCTGTCAGAAAATAAAAGTTTGTTCTTACAATTTCTTACTGAAGTAAAATATTAAAAGTAGAGACAAATGAAGAATCCTGTGTTGGTAGAACTGGTGAGTGAAACCTGAGACGTCCATCCCAGTTGTTTCCAACCAAACTTCAGAGTAATGTTCAAAGTAGGAAATAATGTGGGAACCAAAAAACACCAGAAGAAGAAGAACTGTGTTTTAGTTTTACAGCAGCACGCAACAGTTTACGGCACCTGGCATGTGTCTGGTGCTGTGTCTAGTTCTGGCGCTGCTGAGGTCGGGTCATATGAACTTTTGAAGAGTTTTATGAACAAATAAAAAGATTCAAACGATAAAAATCAGAATAAACAGACGCATCAGTGAGGAATGTGAAACGACACATCGAGGCGAAGCATCCGACCATCTTTAGAAATATCTGAGAGAATGATGAGCAAAAGAAATCATTAAGAAAGAGTCAGACTATGAACCAACAGCTGAGTCAAACTCACAGTGTTTACACATGCAACATAAACTCTCTGTCTGTGACTCCAGTGGTGAACAGTGATTCATGTAGTCTGAGGATGGAAGACAAGAGGAGCTTCTACTGACAAAGAAGGAAAAAACAGAAATAAACACAAACTACTTCCTTTTTTTGGAATGTGAACTTGGTTCAACTATGAAGATGAATTAGCTCATTTTAACCTTTGTGAACTGAACTCTGAGCTGTAGTTCTCGTGAACGCCGACCGAGTCTGTATGAGACAACGTCTGGGTGTCAGAAGTTGCGGGTGGAGAGCAGAGAGAGAGCTGTTTGCTTCAGCTCCCGAGCAGCGACGACGATGGAACAACAAGAATATTCAGACGGCAAATGGTGTGTGTCTTCGCTGTGATGGACAGGAATACCTGCGTCAGCCGTGCATCCACAAACCAGGCGTGTTACACAGAGAGAATTTACTGCTCGGAGGTCATAAGCCAGT
The DNA here is from genome assembly GCF_021018895.1 of Seriola aureovittata. Taxonomy (NCBI): domain Eukaryota; kingdom Metazoa; phylum Chordata; class Actinopteri; order Carangiformes; family Carangidae; genus Seriola; species Seriola aureovittata. The sequence continues at coordinate 1,783,853 of NC_079374.1, read as the reverse complement.
CAAACCAGACTTATCTAAGATGTGGCCTCCAGAGACTTTATTATCATCTACAAAGTCCTCCAATCCAACACTTCACAGGCTAAATCCATTACGACAATCACCAAAATCTCTGCTCCAGCAGCTGCTCTCCTCTGAGCAACTGCAGAGACTCACTGAGGAGACTTTCTGCAGGTCTAGTGCTCGACTGCCAGAATTAAAAACAGTGGTACAGGGTCAAATCAGGACCAGGACCGCAGCTCTCTGGATTAACTATTAACTAACAACCAAATTAATAGCTGATGATGTTGTCGCATCTTCTGAATTTTAGATACACGCCTCTATTTCTACAGATGTGTCCTAATGTGATGCACATTTGTAATAATATTAAAGTGTTATTAAGAAGGTTTAAGTTGCTCTACATCGTTCAAATTTCCCACTTATTTTACATTCTTGGAGGCACTGAAGAAGAAGTGACTAGAATTCCTTCATTTTGCTCTTTATTAATTTTCTTCAGTTAATTGATTCAGGCTCGACTCAAAGTGCTGGGAACAAAAATCTTTCTGATGGGATTAACCTCAACGTCCCACCTGTTTTTATCTACCTTCTGTTTTTTTGAAGAGGACTTAAAACAAATTTAAAAGAGAATATAGGATTAAAAGACTTTTATGAGGAGTGTTTCTTTTTAACTGTGTGGGTGTGATGTATGTTGCCTTCATGCCACGTCAGACTGGCTGTAAGATCAAAGTTTCTTTTCTGTGTCGCGAGTGGGAACAGTCACCCCCTTTTTTTTTATCACAAACACTTTCATCACAACGATAAGTGCCATTTATTCATGCACATTTTAGATTTACTTACACTTTCATGTCAGGAGTGTTAATAATTCTTAAACACTTATGTTATGCAAGTGACCCCATTTCTAAAGCACCGAAAATATCCTCCCTTCTCGCCCTCTCCCTCCGTCGGCTCGGCTCTTTCAGCGTCTCTGCAACTGGTGAGCCGGGTTTCAAACCTGTGGTTGCAACTGCTCATGGCTCCTCAGATATGAGGCTTATTCCTTTCCTCGAGGACACCGAGTCAGATCCACCCGCATCAGCAGCCTGACAGCAACAGGCTCCTGGCTGAGCCGTGAGGAGACGCTGCTAACACGGTTAGCTGTCACAACTGTTACATTAGTCTCACAGGCTAATATCATGTATGTGAGGAGTAACTTGTTATTGTAGCTGAAGTTAGCATGTGTGCTAACGTTAAACTGTAAAACCACAGTGTAAAATGTTTTCTAACACTAAGACTGATGATGAATAACGGCTCCTGGACTTTCTGCACCTTCCCTCCATCACTGGCTGCAACAGCTTCCAGTCAAGCTGTCAGACTGTTGCACCGTCCTCACTGAGCTATGAAGGATTATTTTACATCTCTACTATAATTTATACTTGTTACTAAATAAGATTTATCCACCTCTTTATGATGCAACTTGTCTTGTGACAGTGAAGTTCACCTGCACCTTCATTCACAACTGTATCCTAGTTTTAATTTGTCAGTTACAGTTGATTGTAAATTGTTGAAATTAATTCAGTTTTAATGTTAAATAAAGTTTCTTATGAAGCTTTGCTTTGTTGATGGTTTTTATGGAGCGTGTCTGGTATGAATTTTAACAGCAGCAGCAGCACAGTGTAGAAATCACAACACACTGAAGTTTTTCCTGAATCTGTAATTAATCAAAGACTTTCTATGTTGCTTTAATCAACAACAAACATGATAGAAATGTTTAAATGTGTCCGTCCTTCAACAGAGACAACACAGGATCTATAGACAGATACTAGAGTTTGTGCTTTTCTAATTTGTCTTATGAACTTACCAATTTTAATAACAATGAAAACACTAATTCACCAAAGTGACTGTTAGATTCATCATGAGGGTAAATATGAAGAAACACTCAGTACAATTTAATCACAGGTTTATTTATTAAACACCTTTTCAATGACAACAATGAAGTTCTGAATAAAACTAATGAACATGAGCTGTACTACACTGACACCTGCTTCACAACCTGAACTGTCAGTGTTCAGTTCACACTAAAGAGTTTGTGCCAGTCAGTGGGTTTTTCCTCCAGGCAGCGGCCCCCCCATTCAAACTATTCGCAGACACTAAAATTTACAGATGTTCCCTAAATGCCTCACGTGCAGATTGTTGGTAGATGCTAGAATTTGCAGATGTTCCCTAAATGCCTCACATGTAGACTGTCGGTCGATGCTACAATTTACAGTTGTTCCCTCAATGCCTCATATGAATACTATTGGTAGACTCTACAATTTACAAACGCATCACATGCAGATTATTGGTAGATATTAGAATTAACAGACATTCCCTGAATGCCTCAGCGTTGTTGGTGTTAGTATTTTCATGGGTAGGAAAAAATACCAATCACCAGCAGCTTCGTTCATGCTAAACACTGTATGTCCACCATACACACTCCTTAAATGTCTCAGGCTTCTTCCTCTCTTGTTCCCTCTCACCCCCCCCCCCCCCCCCCCCGCCCCCCTCTCCGGGCCCCACCTGCGTGTCACAGATAGAGGTGAGGTCAGCCTCTCGACAGGCCCCCCCCCGGCCCGGCCATCAGCCGTGCTGCTGCACAAAGCGAGCGTCCGGTGGAGCGTGTGAATGGGGTCGTGCCTGGGAGATGGGAGACGGAGAGTGGAGCTGCCATCCGTGAATAAGGAAGAGAGGGATAACAATTCCTGAGGCTGTCTCCTCTGCATTAGCAATATCTGAGGGTCTTTAATGCGGTCTGCCTCCAGATGCTTCAAGGGCCCAAACACAAGGAGACGGGCTGCAGTGCTTTCTCTCTGCTGCTGCTTTGAATGCATCACCAGAGCGTCTCCTCTTCTGCTTGTGTAAACTGAAAAGAGACGTATCTTATCGGTGTCTCACGCTGAGAGGAGCCGTACACCAGATATGAAGAGGGAAAAAAATATTCATATTCATTCAGCTGCTTCCCACCACTTGGATTCAATTAACAGGGTAATGGATGCATTCAGCCTATCCTCACAGGTTCTGAATTAGAAATTTCAATTGGGTTTATAATTGAGTGCAAATGAATCTGTTGGCCTCAGGGGGGTTGGGACAGAGCTCTAGGGTGTGTGTGTGTGTGTGTGTGTGTGTGTGTGTGTGTGTGTGTGTGTGTGTTTCAAAGTAATGTCAAACAAAAATATACACCAGCTTATTCTACCACATTAGATGAAACTGTCCACCTGTTATTATGTTGTATTTTAGATGTCTTTCTCTTCTTCTGTGGTTTTTCTTTGAGGTCTATCTTGAATTTCTTGGAAAGAATTAATGTGTCGATTGTCGTGACATTTTGCGACACATTCACGTTCAGGATGAAATGTAGCAAAATCTCCTCTAGCGCCATCAACAGGTCAAAATCAAAACTTTAACTTTAATAATAATAATAATAATAATAACAACCCAACCAGACCTTCATCATACAATGGTAAAAGTCAACTCATTTCATGTTTTAATGACCAGCAGGTTACATTACTGTACAGCAACATCTCTGGACTCCACACCTGTTCTCAGGTGTCTTCACTGAGTGTCAGAGAAAAGAGTTGTGCTGCTGCTTCTCTATAAATCTCTGAGTGGCTGAGGACCTGGATCCAGGTGAAGCCTCTCGGCCTCTCGGCCTCTCAGGTCATCAGGTAGAGGGCTGCTAACAGGTCCCGGAGAGCAAACTCAATATGGAGGAGTGGAATTTAGTCACTGTGAAGCACGGAGCTGCAACAGAGCTGCTCCGACTTTGACCAGCTTTAGATTGAGGTTTGACTGAAGCTTAAACACTGGTGAAACATCCTGCTCTGTATTTATGACTGAACTGTTTAATTTTCTATATTCTCTTAACTTACATTTTAATACTTTTTAAAAATGTTTTTTAAATGTTTTATGTAAAGCACTTTGAATTCCCTTTGTGTTTGAAATGTCTTATACAAATAAATTTGCCTTAAATCATATTTGTACACTTATCAGTGTCGTAGTCGAGTCACTAAACCTCGAATCCGAATCGAGTCTTGAGTCTCCAGCGTCGGTGTCCAAGTCACCGAAGAAGAGTCAGAGTCGAGTAAAGGAAAGGAGGCACGTATATATGCTGGGCAGCTGATTAGGGAATCGGGAACAGGTGTGCAGGTGGGTGTGGCAGTCAGGTGATGATTGAAGCTCAGAAACATCAGGGATGACATGGCAGGGAAAGTTACTGATTAACATGCTGTGCATTTCTTGTGTTTCCACTTGCAGGACATCGCAATATATTAAATAACCATCCAGATAATTTAAGTCCAAAATTTTGGTGTGCAGTGACTCCCTTCCTAATTTTAGATTCTCCACTCACTTGTCCCACCTCCAGGGCCCTGATTTAAATTAATCCATTCTGATGACAAGAAAAGTCAAGAAATATAAGCTTGTAACGCTCAAAAGAGATTTCTCATCATGTTTTACCATCAAGTGTGTCCAAAAATAGAGCGCTCCACTCTGTGCTGCAGTAAGGGTTTTCAGTAAGACCATATCTCCCTGTTTTTATCTGCTGACTAATACCTTCCAATCACTCTGAGTAACCTGCGACTGTATGTCTCAGTTAGACTGTCAGCGAGATTGTGTGGTAAAAATAGTGCATTGTTCCATTTGGTTTATTAGTAATTTTGACGGCAAGTGATGGCAGCGCCCTGAAAGCATCAAATTATGATAAACAACGTCTCTGCATATGATACAGAAAAGAATGACAGCTCATAATTTCACAGAATCGTTTCACTGCTGAATCAAGTTAAATGCTAATGCATGGCAATCACAGAGGAGCTGACACACACACACAGAGTTGCATTCACGCCTTAAACACACAACCTCGAGAGACAGATTAGCGCAGGCAGCACTGCTGAGGTGTTGTTTTGTCACAGGGTGCTGTGGTGTGCAGCAGATGGGACAGAGGATGAAGTGAGGAGGAGCACACGAAGGTGAGATGAGAGAAAAGAGGAGAGAACATGGTGGCTGCAGTCAGCTGCAGTCATAGAGAGATTAATGGGCTTCAGTGCACGTTAGGACGCTCATGATACACACATGCTTGTACAGTATGTATAGAGTACAACAGCTCACCTCAACAAGGTATTTAATCCAGCAAGAAAACTTAAAATCGCATTTTTCATCACTAGATGTCGAACTATATCACCAACATCTCAGACCACAACTAACGTCTTGTCTGCCACAACCCCGTCCTCTCGCTTCATGTTCTCAGTCAGGAAGCTGTTGCGAAGCTCAGTGAAAGTGTCACTAAACACACAACAAGAAGCACAACTGAATAAAATTGCCATGATATGCTCCACAGCAATGCTAGCTGTTAGCTAACCAGCGGTCGCAACATTTGCCAAATGCATTTATAATAAAAGTAACAGCTGGTAAGCTAACGTTATCATGAAAACAGATATGTAACTTTATGAACCATCGAGTTACTGACACATGGAGGAGAAGAAAAACCAGTTCTGAATCCAGCTGGAGCTTTCAGCAGCTTGTAGGGTTCTCCTCTCAGTAAACCAGACCAGTATCAGCTCCATGGTCAGACTGGGAAAGAAATTCAGCCTTAGACTGATCCACTGGGACTGAAGTACTGAATGCAGAAAAATGATAGTTAAAGTTATAGAGTTATATTGATATATTATGTTATTTTGAATGCAAGAGTAGATGAAAGTATAAGTATTCAAATTTGAAGTACTCAAGCAGTACTTGAGTAAAAGTGGATTGCATCATTGTACATCTTTGATTTGTTCTTGTAAACATAATTAATAACAAAAACATAATACTTTAAATAAATATTAGCTATTAAAGAAAGGTCTAATGAGTGTATAGAGGGACTTGAAGTTGGGAATTGGCAAACAAAAATTTCAATGTATGAGGATGACACTTTCCTATTGAGTCCAAATTACTCTTGTTTACAAACCCTTCTTGAAATACTAATTTCTTTATAATTGAATATGGTCTTTTAGAGGATGTACTTTTTTTTCTCCTCTTATGGTTTAGTGAGTGTGAACTAAGAACAACATCCTGCCAAACCAAGTGTGACCGCCATCGATTCGTTTGGATGATTTTCTTATGGGGGAAAGTTTGACCCATGGCAGCAGCAGTCCCCCCTCCACATGCTCCACTTCTCTCAGACAACACTGAACACGAACAGCATTCAATTCAGTGATAGCAAGTTTACAAAATTCACTTTTTATTTAATAATCCCTCCCACACTGTTTGTTGTTTCGTCTGGTCTCGTTGTTCCCTGATTTGGCCGTGAAGCACATGTTCCCCCGGTGACGTCGGGTCTGCGGGGAGCAGCTGGGGTCTGATGACTTTCCTTCATCTTTACACTATGATGCGCTCGTATGTGTTCGCACTTAACGCCACAACTTCCCCTGCAGAGGTGAGCTCTCATGCTGGGATGTCAGCGGGGTGGAATAATCAAATGACATTCTACACAGTTAGCTTTCCAATATGATTAAGCCAGGTTGCCATTTATGGAGACTAATTTAGAATGAATTGTGATTAGCTATTTCCACCCTCTAAGGCATTATGCATTTAAATGGGGCACATATTAAGCAGCTGGGAATATGACAGTGGCAGCTGATTCCCCTAAGTGCTGCACTTGAGTGTTTATTTCTCTGCTTTCACTGTAATGGACCCATTTACCTAGACGGGCGGGAGACCGGAGAGTCTGGCCTTTACTGTGCAGAGACTGAAAATGAGAGTGAGAGAAAAAAAACAAAAAACAGTGCATTTTGGGTTCCAGGGCTCGACTTGTACTGCAGTCATTTCACTCGAGGGATTAGGAGTCAGAAAGCCTCCCTCGATCTCTCTCCCTCCCTCCCTCCCTCCCTACTCTCCTCCTTCCCACTGCAGCCAAGGCTGGATTTACTATTTACCCCAGTTATTATCACGTTGGAGCTGTGATGGATACACAGAGTGACATAACACCAGGGACAGAATTAAAACTTGAGAGGAACTTCAGAGGAAACCCCTCCTCCCTCGCTCCCTCCCTCCTCCTGCTGGTTGTACAGGTATCCTGCAGGGAGGGGGGCGGGGGGGTCGTAGGTTGACTCGTGTCACCTGTCATTTAGCGTGACGTTAAAAGCTGCTGGGTCATTTACTTTCCCCCGAAAAAGTCGTAGTTTCTCATCTTCAGCTGCACACTGGACTCTGGAGAAGTGAAAACCCTGAGGATGAGGACAGACAGAAAACTCTTTGTTATCAGATTGAGAAAATAGTCTCATTTCCTCCCCGTCTGTCCACATGTCCCCCCTCGCCTTCCTCCTGATGTTTCTGCTCCTTTGTCACCTCCTTTGCCCTCTCCCCCTGCGCAGAAGATCTTATACCTCTCTCTAACTTTTCTCCTGTCCATGTGCTTCCACAGAGTGAGTGATGTAGATCATTACCAGGCTCTGATGGCTCTCTATCAGATGAAATCCACCTCAGCGCTCCATCAATGTCACCAAGGAGCCGTTCTGAGGCTAATGGCCCAGCTCCAGCACCGGGATCATGGTGGAACGTCAGACTAAAAATAACCAACAGACGGGTTATCATGGATATCATGAACACGATATCTTCTCAATAGTAAAGGAATAGTTTTTCAACATTTTTTGGAACTGCGCTTTCTAGCTCGTGTTATCATGTTAGCTTAGCTTAGCCTCTTACAAAGATTGGAAACAGTGAAACAGCTAGCCTGGTTCTGTCTGACGCTACCAGCACCTCTAAAGCTCACTGATGAGCTTATTTTATCCTCTTTGTTCACTCCATGCAACAACATAAATGTAAAGCAACACAGTGTTATTTCACACGGGGTTGTGCTCCAGGCTAAGCTAAGCTAACCGGCTGCAGGCCCTGGCTATCGACCTACTCGTCCAACTCTCAGCTACAGTAGAAAATGTCAAACTATTCCTTTAAGTAAGTTCAGGTGGTGTTTTTAAACAGCTACTCTGGACAGATGCAAGGCCAAAAATAATTACACAGCTTCACAGTTTGACCCACTAATTATTTCACATTTTCTGCACAGACAGCAACACTGATGACGATACGATTTAGCAGATGTTCTGCTGCTCACTTCCTTGTTTGTATGTGCTGTGGATTTGTCTAACTATAGTCAATGTTTCCAGTAGCGCACTTTGAAATTGCAAACTAATAAATGGAATGAAAACATGTAAACTTGGAAAAAACTCACAAGTAACAAAAAAAAACTGTGTTGTTTTTCAGACTAATCGACAAAGCAATATCTCACAAAAGTAAAATGGAAACACTTTTTTCCACATTTAAGTCACATGACACCTGAAAACATTGCAGACTACTATCTCCTTGATTCATGGCTGCTGTCAGATATAAAGGAGTTTGCCTTTGCGTCATTACGTGCAGCAGACACCCTCATCTCCTTTGATTAAATACTACAACGGTTGTTGCGTTGGATGCAACCGTCCCAACACTTAGCAGATGCTAGAAATCCATCGCCATGTCTAATTGGAATGATATCGTTGAGGAGAAAACACAGCTTTAGTCGCACTTATTATTGTGTTTTGGCGACGTTTCTACAAAACTTGCTTCTATTTCGCACAAAGCTGCGATGGAAACCTGTTCTATGTTTGCTTTGCAGATAAAGTCCAAATTCACTGTGTTGTCTCGTTGACTCCCGCTGCTTTCACGTTGATTAATCCTCTCGTTCCTGAAAGCCTGCTGCAGATCTGTTCTCCCCAGCCTCAGCCACAATGATAAACAACACCAGCAGCAGAGGATTTGTCTTGTTATGAATTCATCCAGAATCCTATCAGTTTTTAAGTGACTCAGTTTGCTGTCAGTAGGTGGGGCTCACACCTCTTTGACCTACCTGGAATATTGTGCAGCTTCTGTCCAAACACGTTCCATGAATCGTGGCGGTGGACGACAGTATTCGTGTCTTTCCTCATCCAGCCAAAGTGAAACGTCTAACGAGAGAAGACGCTGTAATCAATTGAGGATCTCGCAGTAAATCTTCCAGAGGTCCCACCAGCCCAGAACAATAACTTAGAAAGCCTATAGCACTGTGAGGTGGGAGAAGCGCCGAACACCTCGGGCGCGCAGTGCAGGCTGGGATGGCTCCATCATGGCCTGCTGATTCATAGAAGACCTGCTGAGAGGCAATGATGGCTCTATTACCTGCAATATACAGCCTGTGACAGACGAGACAATGATGACAGTGACTGAGAATAATCACCGGGAATAAAAAAGTATTGGTACGACTTTCCAATAAAACATTCTTTATTAAGACACAGCTTTATTAATGTGTCATGAAGCATTCGCTAAAGTTTCATAAGTCAGTTATAAACCATAAACCAAGTTGTGAAAAATCCTTTTTACCAAACCTCATTTATCAAAATACTATTAACGTTTATAGCAGAGGGGAGAGAGGAGGCTCTGAGCCTCTCTTCTGATTGGCTGACTTTTCTGAGTGATCCAATAAAAATATAGCAGATTTCAGGTAAAAACACTCAGAGAAACCAAATCCTGCAAGGTTTGGATGGTGGGTCCAGGTGGGCGGGGCTTGGTGACTGCTTTGTTGTGACATCACAAAGTTCCAGAAGTCCTGACGGCTGGTTTTAAGGCTCAGTTTCTGAATACAGGCTGTGTGCATTTCTCTGTGGACTGAGGCTTTGATACTTTCACAGTATTAATATAGAAGCTAGAGCTGATCTATAATCACACTACACATGGACACAGACCTTTACACTGGAGGAACTTTAAGGATTCTTCTCAACCTGGCAAAACAAAATATGTTCTCATTAACGGATGCTAACAGAGTGATAAAGCACTAGTAAATGATTGAGTATCCATTAATAAAGTTCAGCTTACAAACATTTTATAAACTGCGCCCTATTAGAAGGTCATACCCAGGTTTTACAGCGATTACTTTAACAGTACGGTCGCTGTGGCGGATTGTGGTGCTAACAAAGAGCCACATCGTCCATTGTCTGAATCCAGCTGGAGACCTTTGTTCATGTCATTCCACCATCTCTCGCTCTCCCCTCATTTCCTGCCATCACTCTGCTCCCAGCTTGATAATAACAGCATGAAAAGCAGGCTTGTATTATAATCACAAAGAAAGCTGTGTATATTTCTCAGTATTTTGAATGTGCACTTGAATAAAAACACATGTGCATTAATGTTATTTTGAATCCCAAAGCTTGATTCGTGCACCTTGAAACAAACAAGGAAACCATTTGTGTTATTTTTAGTGAGCATTATTGCTGTAGTTCACCAAGGTACACATTCTGAACACCCCTATGCACCCCCACTCCCACCCCCCCAGCTCCACACCTGCGGAGGAGAAAACAATCTAACACCGAGGCTGGGAGTGAGAACATTTAACGGGAGATTGCAGACGATTTCACCGTTGAGGGAACTTGGCGGGGGTACGGTCGTGGGTGGATGGCGGTGAGCGGTTGTCTAGGCCACAGCTCCGAGTCCCCGGGCCCCACGACACTGCCATCTGAATCCAATCCACAGTCTGACGGATTGGGAGGCAAATTGACAGTGTCAGATTTCATATCACAGCAAGCTGCAGCGGGGCCAGGAGCAGGGCTGTAGTCTAATAAAGAGAGGACAGAGTGTCGAAAAGGTGGTGGGGGGAGGGTGTGTGTGTGTGTGTGTGTGTGTGTGTGTGTGTGTGTGTGTGTGTTTGTGTGTGTGTACACACTTATTCCTGCACTTGCATGCAGATGAATTGTGAAATGAAGAAAAACAGCAACCCCAGCACCACTGGTGTGGCCGCTGCCCGTGCAGCTGCTCTTGTGCTGCAATTACACAACCTTTGTGCAGACAGGGGTGGGGTTGGGGTGGTGTGTGTGTGTGTGTGTGGGGGGGGAGCATATGCTGACAGAGCCTTGTAGTGTCGTACTGGAAAGTGGTTGCAGTGACTAAGCCTGGTGTGTCAATCTGGGATTGTACAGGCCTCTGGCTATCACAGCTCTGACAGGAGTGATGAGAGCAACAGAAGTGCCATATGTCAACCAGCAACCCAGGGAGCCCAGAGACAACATGATTAACCCCAGTTCAGGATTAAAGCCCCCCCTACACACACACACATACACACACACACACACACACACACACACACATACTCTTCTTCATGTGTGCATGTAAACAAGTCTCACAGCAACAAATGAGAGAATCAAGAGAAAGAAACAACGTCGTGTAGTTAGATAAATATTGAGTTATTTGCACAGCAGCCTGGAGTGAGTCAGTTTGCTTTGACGGTTGTGATCTGCCCTCTAGTGGCCGTGCGGGAGACTGCAGGAAGACATCAGCGCTCCGGTCCACACTGCACTTCGCAGTCAGACTCTAGTTGGCCAGAAACAAACACACACATTATCTCAATGCTTACATCCATATACTGGCGTCCAGTTCTGATTTATATTGATTTTTACAGCGCTTGCATCTATGTGAATGGCCCTGCAGCGAGGCGCTCAGAGGCGAGATTAAATTAAACACAGAGGAGATGAAAGAGGATGACATTTTATCCCTGCAGACCAGAGCACAAGTCCTGGCAGGAAGACACACACACACACACACACACACACACACACACACACACCACACACACACACACACACACACACACACACACACACACACAGGAGACTCGACTGGTCTGGACGAGATAAGCTACAGTGTGTTTTGTCTCAGGGAGCAGATTATCTGGGTAAATCAGAAAGAAAGGTTATACATTTGGAGTCTGACATTTTGCGTTGAGAGAGTAGAGGAGGTTTTTCTCAGGCTCCACCCTCGGTCCCTTGCCCTCCTGCTGCTCTGACTTTGGTCTCGTCTCCAAAGACATTAACTCTCTCCAGCCATTGTGTGGCCGGCAGCACTTCACATCTGAATCTGAGCTCTCTCTGGGGTTTTTCCACAGATCTGGATGAATTTCAGTAACACACACACACACACACACACACACCACACACACACACACACACACACACACACACACAGGAAGGTGAAGGCTGGAGGGCAGCTCTGAAAACTTCACAGAAGGAATTCAATGTAAATCACTTATTCATGAGTCTTAATAACCTTTGACTGGAACTTTTCATTAACTTCTGGAAATAAATCGTCTTTCAGCAGCTTCTTGTTCAGTGTTATACAGTCACCTTGGTAATATTTTACTCACAGTGGTCTGTTGAACTGCCAAGAGGTTTTTCTCTCATTCATGTTCTCCCTCTTGGTACGACTCGTCTGTGCAGGTGTGGAAACAGTAATCTCACTCAGGTGCTGAAACAATCGAGACCCTTGTGAGGAGGTGGTCTCGGTCCGGTCCCAGACGAACTCTGGAGTGTTTCGTTTTTTAATGTGAAAGAGTTCTGACCTGGAAGTTTGAGCTTGACAGTTCCTGTAACCTTCTTCCTCTGTTTACTTTCCTGCTCCAGACAATCTGACCAATCAGAGGAGAGATCGTTCTCACCTGGTTTGTAAAGATGCATTTTGGTTCATTTGAATTTTTCTCTGTGTGAAAACAAACCGAACCTACAAGTTTAAACTCGTCAGCTAAACCACCTCAGACACGGAGATCAGGGGCAGGGTCTTTCATACGAGCAGGATCTCCACACAGGTGATCAATCAGGTGAGGCAAACAAATCCAAGGGCTGAGGCTGAACTCACGAACTGGCACAGAGGACGAGGAGCACGCAGACCAAACACACCTGGAGGGGGAAGTAGTTCAGTATCCAACAACAATGGGATTTAGTTCAGACTAGTTAACCGGTTGACTTGAAGCAACACTTTTATGAGATATACTTTTCTTGCCAAGATTTACTTTCAACTTTTTTTTATTTGTAAGTTTCTGCTATTGCTACATAGCTAACGTTAGCATTAGCACTTGTCTCGCTGAGATCTTCAGCTTGTTGCATTTTAATACGTCCTCTGAGCAGCTGCTTCTTCAGTTACTCGCCATTGGGAAGTGACAAGACAGCCTGACTCGGCCAGAGCTAGCTAGTTAGCATGCTACTTTCAGCAGAAGAAAAGAAGTGATAGAGATGGAAGCAAAACAAAATGGCCGCTCTACCGGTGGAGACAGCTGTTGTTGAGTAAATGAATGAAATTTGATGCTGAACTCTCAACATTTCTTCTAGACTGGTGAGTAAACAGGTGCTAATGCTAATGTTAGCTATGTAGCAATAGCAAAGGACTTACAAATAGCTCCTATTGTCATGTCAGTCTGGTAAATATAAGCCTATGGCCAGCAGCTGGTTAGCTTAGCTTAGCATAAAGACAAACAGCTATAGCCTGTTGTAACTGTTGACCTTTCTTGGTACGCTATCTTCACACAAATACACTTGTTTATTTTGTATATTTCTTTACACTTTCATATGATAAACCCTTCTGAAGTAATGACCTTTATTCTGACAACACCCTCTGGCCAGTTATTACATCTCACCATGACTGATGAGGATTAAAGAACTAATGTCAGCTTTTATGTGTCTAAAAGAGCTTTAAACAACAACAGAAATAAAACACTGATACACGAAGACGGTTTCATACGAGTAAAAGATTTATTTCACATTTTAGTTTTCTGTTAATTATCACCAGCTTAGTTTGAGGAATCAAAGACATCAAAGACGGGTCACAGGAAGCATGACGGAGGCTCATGTGCACAGAAGGACAAGAGGGGCGGAGGGACAGTCTCCAGAGAACGATGAAGAAGGGTGAGACATGGAGTAAACCACACATCATGTCTGCTGATGGTTCTGGTGCTAGTACGGAAACAGTGTGCTGGTTTTTATGTTTTCTGTTCACTGACGTCAGGTAACATTATCAGGTGTGGGTTAAAATGTGAGTTAAAAACATCATCGTCAGATCCTCACTTCTAGAGTCGGCCTGGTGGTGGTGGTGGTGGGGGGGTGGGGGGGTGGGGGGTGGGGGGGTGGTGGTGGGGGGGGTTAAACCAGCGCAGGAGCGGGGATGAAGGGCAGGGGGAGGAAAGTTGGCACTAACAAGGTGAAGTTAAGCAGCTACAGAGACATGACGACGTCACAACAAGCGGAGACGTGAAGCACAACACACACACACACACACACACACACACACACACACACACACACACACACACTTGGCTTTACTGGAGATAAGCGGTTTGATAAACCCAACAGTCTGAGCTCTGGTATTCAAAGGTGACATTGTTTACACACCTGGCTTCACCTGAGTCGACTTTATACTGAGGGTGTCACTCAGGTAACACAGGGGGGGGGGTTAAAATAAGAGGTTGTGGACATGCTAACAGGGGCTAGGTGTTTGCCAGTCCCTGCGTATTGATGGTTATTGGTGACTGATCAAACCAGTGACCTGGTCCATCTGACCTCTCACCTCCAGTGCAGATGGGAGGGGGGGGGGGGGGAGGGGAGAGAGTGTCAGAGTCACACAGGCACTTGAGAGAAATGACAAAAACACTACGAGTTCCATTAAGGCACAACAGATAACTACACACACACACACACACACACACACACACACACACACACACACACACACACACACACACACACCAGTCTTTGGGACAAGAACAGCAGGATTCTCTCAGTGAGCACACACAGCTGCACACACAGCGCAGCGTCCTGCGAAACAGAAGCACAAACACCAGCTCTCTGTTGGAGTCAGTCCTGTGTGTCGATTGGTTTTTTCTTCACATCCACCCTCCAAAAAAAACCAGATCTCCATCCTGCCACATCCAGACGTCCTACATCTGGTTCGGCACGGGGCGAGCGCTGTTGAACGGTTAGCGGATGTTCAGCTGTTCGTCTCTCTGAGAATAATCCTTCATCTGCATTCTCACGTTTAGTTTAAGAGGAATCAGAAGTTTTCTTATGAACATGAGCTACATCTTCTCTGATTTAAACTCATTAGATTCTCCATCAGTGAATAAAACAATAAAAGCTTCTATCAGGTGCGATAATGTAAGTCGATAAAATCCAACACGCAGGCTGTGTCCCAGTTCAGAGGCGGCTAACAGCTAACAGCTAACGCTACAACTGTTAAAACCAACAGACTTAAAACCTCAACCTCAACAGGAGCCACACTTTGCGACGCAGCGGAAAGGGCGGGAACAGGCCAGACCAGCTCATTTCGGTCAGGCCTTCGCGGTGTACGATGTGCGCCCTGAACGTGGGACACAGCTTCTCCTGTTGGAGGAACTGCAGTCATTAAATCAGCGGTTCTCCTCAAACAGCATCAGCAAACTCTTGTTTAATTCCCCACATCAGTCCAATTCATCCAACGTTTGACAACCACTGAACTAAAATAATGAATGAGAAAAAAATTTAAAATGAGATGATCATATAACAGCAACAACTGGTTTGTTATCTATTCTGAAGAAAATACATTCGAATGCTTCCATTACATTGAGCCATAGACGAGCACACGGAGCCGCTCAGCGCTACATCACCAAGTACAGCTTTTAATCTGAAGGATAAAGCTGGCGTTATTCTTCTTATGCTTTTTATTCTTCTTCTTTTTTATTCTAATGTCAAAACATCCCATGAAAACTGACAATGAACTCGTCTCTGAACACTCTCCTAACCTGTCAGTTCATCAGTATAAAGGTCATTTCCTGAAAGAGTCAGGCGGCGCCGTGTTGAGCAGATGTTAATCTGCTTTTGTATTTTTAGCCGCGACCTTGTGAGTAATATCTGACACTAGAACAGTTTTGTAAGATTAATTTAAAAATCAGCGTCGACTCGTGTTGTACGACTCATAAAGGCCTCTGAGGCAGATTTGTGATTCTTGGAAATATATGTAAATTTATATAAATGAAACTATCCAGAGTGAGTGTGACTCGGAGTGTGAAGCTTCAGGAATAAAACACACTTTAAAACAACTCTTCAGGCAGCGGAGTGACACAGGTTTGGTGTAGTAGTGAGTATTTATAGCAGCAGGACGGCGTGCGTGGCGCTGACGCAGAGTAAACATCAGAGCCCACGTTCATCGTAGTGAGAGAAAAAAGAAAAGAGAAACGTCACTCCGAGCGACGGAGTGACGCACTCGTGTGTTTTTAGCAGTTTTCCGACGACACTGGGTCAGAGGAAGAAGCTAAATCAGGCGATCGGACAATACTCGATAACAGGATCAATTCATTGTTGTGTTTCCATGGGATTAGTCGACGGCGAGAGAAACACAGAACACGAGCAGCTTCATCCCTGAGCCTCCTCTCAGAGTCTGTACAACTCCTGTTCTGTTCTGACGTGAACTGGATCTCATCAAACAGCCGCAGCTGCTCGGCCAGAATAAATCAGCACCTAAAATCAGCAGAGGTAATTAGACACAGTGGATACGCGCGCACACACACACACACACACACACACACTTTGTACACAACACACACTCACGAACGCATGCATACAAACAAAGCTCACACACACACACACACACACACACACGCACACACACACACACACAGAAAGCATGATGAGTTATTAAACTCTCATGTAATCAAGGATCTGAATGTCATTGGCAATGCGTGGAATATTAATATTAATAGTGACATATTTTATATATTTATATATTCTTTCTTTCTTTTGAATCGGTTCTGATCTTTTTCCTTCATTGGTTTGAATCTGGTTTGAATCTGAAGAAGATTAAAGATGAAGCGAAGTCTTCCTCACTCCTGGTCTCGGTGGTTTGTCTCCCTCTCTGCGGCGACGGTGCGTCAGTGTTTTCAGCTCAACAGTCTTTTCTTGCTTCTCACAACAACCTCCTGTTCGCTGCGTGGTGCACGACTTTGTCATTTGGAGCGTAAAGTAGTGCACTACAAGTACAGCGTCTGTTGAGATGCAGAGGAGTGAGATGACAGGTGAGGGAGGGGGGGGGGGGGGTTTAACTGCGGGGGAGGAGGCCCTTCTTGTAGGCCATCAGGCCGGCTGCCGTGGCGACGGACAGGAAGGTGGAGACTCCCATGAACTTGAGGAGACCGCCGACCGAAGGCAGGTTCCTCTCCCAGAAGGTGGTGACGAAGGGGAGGGCAGGAACCTCCTGGGGGAGGGACAGAGGGGGGGGGGGGGGAGGGGGGGGGGGGCTCAGTTACATTTATTCAACATTTTAAAGCTTCATCTGGTGCGTAAACATTCAGAGAGAGTTCCCTCACCACGCTCTCAGGCTCCGTCTGCCAGATCTGACTCTGGTGGATTTTACCCATCGAACACATGACCTGCAGCAGAACACAGGGAGGAACCCAGTCATTATAATCACAAGCACACACAGCATGAGCAATGTCAACACACAGGAACATATACATTATATGTATAGAAATATAAAGTAAGGTCATTTCCTGAAAGAGTCGGGCGCCGCCATGTTGAGCAGATGTTACTCACACAGGAGAAATTAATAGTGATATATTTT
This sequence comes from Seriola aureovittata, assembly GCF_021018895.1. Lineage (NCBI taxonomy): Eukaryota > Metazoa > Chordata > Actinopteri > Carangiformes > Carangidae > Seriola > Seriola aureovittata. The sequence goes on along the minus strand of NC_079374.1, from coordinate 1,766,459 downwards.
ATATATCCACAGCATAAACTCACACAGAGTCAGCTGATGCTAATGTGGGGGGGGGGGGGGTAAACTGTGAGCAGCAGGTTGTGTTTAGGAGCATCAAGGAGCAGTTTAAATAAGCAGCATGAACGAGCGCCGGGCTGATTTATGAAGGAGTCTGCATCAGTGGGAGGTGGGGGCACCCCTGGGCGAGAGGGTGAACATGACCAGGGAGAGAAAAATCCATTTACAGCTGGAAGAATCTGATTCATGCAGAAAGAAAGAAATAAAACCAGAGTACAGCTCTGCTGCTTTACGAGGTAATCAAGAGACACGTGTATAGATATGTATAGAAGTTATTAGTTAACATATATGAAACATCCATACAATATATGTTAACGACTAAGTTTATTAAAACAAATACAGAAAAATTCTGTATGTTCATATACGTTTTTATTTTATTTAGTCTTGAATGTCTAGAAAGTGTCTCAGACTTTTGGACTTTACTGTTTATAACATCAACATATACTGACAAGCTTTGGCATGGATATATATTTATTTAACCTATATATATATATATATATATATATATATATATATATGTATTGGACTTTTTATTATTGGTTTTGAAAAAATATTAAAACTCATGCACAGAGGAGCATTTTTAAGGTTTAGGTGATTGTATTTCAAAAAGCACAAAGGAGAATTTGCTGCTTCATCAGCATCATCAGCAGCTGGTGTCGGTGGCAGGTCTAACTGACACGAGTCACACCTGCTACGTCGTGTCTTCACACCTCCACCTGAGCCGTGATGATGGTTTCAGAGTCAAACTGAAAGAAGCAGTAAATTTGCCTCTGGAGTAACTTCTCGGACCGACTCTTCCTCTCTGCGTTTGACCTCCTGGTTTCTTAAAGAGTCGTGAGGTGTGTTCGGAGGCTGTCGGCGCTCTCACCTCTCTGGCCGCCCTCTCTCCGGCCTGCACCGCCCCCTCCATGTAGCCGCTCCACTCCGTGGCGGTCTCTGTTCCCGCGAAGTACAACCTGCCGACGGGCTCCCTCAGCACCCTGGGGACAGGAGGAGACCGAGACCCTGAGCTTACAGCTGCTCCGTGAGGTTTAAAGGTGAACTTTCATTTCGTTTATTTATTCATTCGACAGGGACGATGCAATTTAACGTCGTTTCAAAACAGGTTATGAAACTAATGTGCTGCACAAAGAGTTTATAGCTGTTGCTAATTAATTAAATACATTAGTCTGTGATATTATGGATGTTTGGCCCTGACCAACAACTACTGCATTTCAGTAGCTACACTGTTGTGTGTAAAATAATCTCTCATTTAAAACAGTTGGTCGTTCTGAACTAATGTGATGATGAATCAATGAATTCAAAGAGCAACAAACGAACAAACTGTGTGTGTGTGTGTGTGTGCGTGTGTGCGTGTGTGTGTGTGTGTGTGTGTGTGTGTGTGTGTGTGTGTGTGTGTGTCTGTGTGTGTGTGTGTGTGTGTGTGTGTGTGTGTGTGTGTGTGTGTGTGTGTGTGTGTGTGTGTGTGTGTGTGTGTGTGTGTGTGTGTGTGTGTGTGACTCACCTGCCGTACTGGGTAAGGATTCCTGGGGGGAAGTAGGCTGTGTAGCAGCCCCCAGAGTACTCCTCCTCACACCAGTTCTTCTCCTCATAGTGCACCGGCTGAAACACACAGGTGAACACATGAATGAACAAATTTACCAACATAAAAGCCCCCGTTAAATATGCACATGACAGCTCACAGTGGCCGGCTGTCAAAGCCAAAACCGTTTCCCGCTCGTGTGCAGCCACCGAGTGAAAACACTTGTCATTGTAAATGGAGCTGAAAGAAACAGCCACACTCACGTGCAGCGCCTCCTCTGAGCCCAGCACCCTGGAGTAGATCTCACAGATCTTCTTCAGTCTGAAACCAGAGAGACAAGAGTTTGGATTAAACCCGTCCTGCAGCTTTATGTGAGAGAGTTAATCAGCTGTGTCGTCGTCGCCCACCTCTCCTCTTTGGTCAGCCCTGATAGTTTTCTGCACTTGCGGGCGAGGATGAACCTGGAGGAGAGGGAGAAGAGAAAAAATGATCCACACTGCGATCAGTACAGTGTCACATTCAGACACACTGTCCATTTCACGTGATGTGTTTCCACTCACAGGAAACTGGAGAGGGCCCAACCCTCAGAGTCTGTCTCTATTTTAGTAATACTTGTTAAAAAGTCCAGTTCCCAGTGAAATGACCGAGTCTTATTTAAAAAAATAAACATGTTTCTGTTGTTTTTACAGATTTACTGCGTCTTCAGCGGGAAACATCGGGCTTGGTGCCGCAGAGAAACACCTTTAAACCTTAAAGAATCAGCATTTAAATACTGTCACACCTCCGTCCTTTAACGCTCACGGTTCAGGAATGGGACAGTCACATGCTCTCGGGTGTTGAAGTGTAAGTATAATATCATCAAAGCGATATATTCACCCCATGATAGCAGGCACCGTCCCATCAGGCTTTGTGTCATCCAGCGTCAGACCAATGGGAGCGCCCTCCTCCTCGATCACCATGCTGCCGCAGTAACCTGGACACACATCAGAAACACAGCAGCGTTAAAAAGCATGTCAGAGGATAAATGCTTTGACTCCGAGCCTGCGGGGTTAAAGCAGGTCGATGACCTTCCTCCAACAGTCTGTATTAATGATTTACTTCATGATTAAGTAAATGAGAGTGCGCTTCTTTACGCAGACGATGTTGTTTTCAGTGCGGCGACAGAAATCTACAAATCTCTGTCGCTGATGAACGGAGGAGTAAGAACTGGCAACTGGAGAATTAACATCATGTTTGGACGAAGTGAATTCTGTGAAGAACGTTGGTCTGTTTGTTGGGGTGGACTGGACCTGAGAACTGGGTGTGAACCACAGCAGACTGGGTGAGGAAACCCTCCCGTGGGGGAGACAGTCATGTGGTATTTACACACTGTATTGTGATGTGAGGAAACTTTAAAGGAATAGAGCTAATGTTCACTTTTCAGTTGTGTAAAGAAAAACGAGCAGATGAGATTCGGATGAAGCTGAAAAGAAAAGATCTCTCCCCGACTGAGGTGTGGCGTCTCAGCAGGACGTTGTGCTGGTGTTGAAGAACAGTTCAAGTGTGACGTTGGTTTATAACTCCAGAAAGAAGTTCTCGGTAAAACTAAAACTAGATTGTTTCTTTATGAAAACACTTGAACTATTTGAGTATTTGCTTTAAAAAAGTTTCTATCAGGGCAGGGTTCCCGCTCTCTCTCTCTCTCTCTCCTCTCTCTCTCTCACCCTTTCTCCTCCAGAAGTTGTCTTTGTAGTAAACCATGCACTTGATGACGGAGCCCATGGGGACGCGGTGGATCAGCTGGTTCCTGAGTGGCGGGAGCTCGGGGTTAAAGTGCATCTTCAGATTCAGACCAGGAGGCGTGGCCAGGATCACATACTTGGCCTGAGAGAGAGAGACAGAGAGAGAGAGAGAGAGAGACAGAGAGAGAGAGAGACAGAGAGAGAGAGAGAGAGAGACAGAGAGAGAGAGAGAGACAGAGAGAGAGAGAGAGAGAGAGAGACAGAGAGAGAGACAGAGAGAGAGAGAGACAGAGAGAGAGAGAGAGACAGAGAGAGAGAGAGAGAGAGAGAGACAGAGAGAGAGAGAGAGAGAGAGAGACAGAGAGACAGAGAGAGAGAGACACAAACACAAACAGGACAGTGTGAGCTGCATCACATGGCACATGGCAGCAGGTTGCCAAGCAACCAGAGGATGGCAGCACAGAACTACTGTCGGCTGCTGTTTGTGCTTCAGACTGAGCTGATGGAAGAATTACATCTTTATAAATCTACTTTTATTATCATTAAACCAATAATATGACAATAATATGGTAATAAATATGTCTGCAGCGCTGGAAGACTGAAAGCAGCTTTCCCAGGTGGAAGAACTATGTGCGGCACAAAGAAGAAGAAGAAGAAGAAGAATTATCAAGGAAGTAACAACCACAAAAACAATGTGGAAAGTGTAAAGATAAAACATTAGACACTAATTAAAAACACATAACTCACACGTATGAATTAAAAACTATAAGAAATGAAATATTTAAGACCCAAAAGGTGTGCAAATTAAAACTAATAAAAAAAATTAGGAATAAAATGTGATTAAAAAAATAATAAATAGTCAAATAAAAATAAATAAATAAAAGGAATAAAAGTTAAATGAAATGGTAAAAATATACAGAGAAGTCCTGCATTCAAAATCCTACTAGAGTAAGAATAGAGAATGCAAATGTCCCCTGTGATTATTAGACTGATGCCTCCAGTAGTTTGAAATACTTTACATCCTGGTTCAGGTCCGTCTGAAGGTCATAAGATAAATCTGTCACATGATTCATGAGAGAGTAAAGAAGAGGAAACTTTTGTGAAGTATTGGGTAATTGGAAATCTTTGGGCCTTGAACGGTTCTTTAAGTGAAAACGTGTGAAGTTCAGAGGAGGAGGAGACGCTGCTTTTTATTTCAGCTTTAAACAGTTGTGTGTGTTATATTTATAATCTTCTCCAGTGTTTTCAAATGTAAAACGTAGTGGCGTAGAGAGGTAGAAACACCCAGAGGAAGTTTGGCTGCCTCTGAATCATAACTAGGATTCTGTGTCGTGGCTGTAGTCGTGACGCTGCTTCACTGCGTTACCATGTAAGTCTGTTTGTCCAGCGTCTCCACCACCACCACGTCTCCGCTCTGGTCGATCCTGTAGACCGGAGACTGCAGCTTCACTCGGTCGCCCAGCTCCTTGGCCATGCACTCGCTGATCTGACTGGAGCCGCCTACGAACTTCCTCTCCTGCAGAGGAGGAAGAGGAGGAAAGAGAGAGAGAGCAGCGGTCAAGTCGTTGAGGAGGGTAAACTACAGAGAGCAGAGGCGGCTGGACTGGAGGGATCTAAACTAGTCTATTCAGTCTGACCCTGCTCGCAGCGCGACTCCATCCGGCCAATAAAACCTTCATGTCGGAGGAAAGCCGATAAAAATCTGTTGATTTATACTGGTTTTATCCTCAGCCCTCCCTCCATCACTCACTACCAATTTCTTCAACCAAAACGGAAAATGCGTTTGCAGAGCTCGGGCTGGCGACTCACTGCTGACTGATGGGGCGGACTGAGGGGGTGGAAAGCGATTAAGTGCTGCCAAAGCTCTCGTACACAAAATTAAATAGACAGTGACCTTTTCCATATGGTTAGTGTCAACGTCTTTCTGTTCTGTGTTCTCCCTGATCACAAACACATGCTACGCATTCCTCTGTGGCATTCGGATGAATTTTTCCTGCCAGTCGCCGGAAAATTACGAGCTAAATAAACCTAAATCTGTTCTGGCAGCGCAACGAGGTGCGACTGAGCTTGTCTCGTTTGATTAAAGATGAGGTGACCAGATTTCTGAAATGAAAACCGGGAACTGTTTCCAACATTTTGTATTGTAATAAACTATTGTGAAGGCCGACTAATACAATGACGACTCTCTACCTTTGAAGCAGTTGTGAAGTATGTTTATTTTTGTTGTTTTACTGCTGGTTATGAACTCCTAACCAATGAGTGAGCCAGCTAACCTTTTCTTGGCCCAGAGACAAAAACAAAAGAGAAGAAAAATCTGATTTGATGGTTTTAGCTTCACTTCTGAAGCTGCTGTAGCTAGCAGCGAGCCCCCTCTGTTGGCCAAAACAAGCTCAGCGTTAGATGTATGTTTTTAATTACATACGTTAAAAAACTTGGACGTTTCCGGGGACAGCTCAACCCGAGGACAAGCCACCAAAAAACAGAGACATCTGGTCATCCTATGCTTATGTGCATGCACTGTTCACATACCCATGCACACACATAAACAAGAGTGAAATGAGGAGGTCTGTGACATCAGAGCAGGCCCACAGCAAGGTCTGTTTATTGAAACACAACCCCTATTCCTCGGTGGCTATGGCAACAGGGACACTCAGCTTGAAAAGTACGGAGTGCTCCAAGAAAACAGCTTTTGTCAGGCTCATCATTATGTGGAGCTGATCAGCGGTGAACCGAGCTGAACGTATCAGGGCTGATTCAGGAGGCTGTCTCTCTGCCTCCTGCAGCTGAAGTCCTGCACAACTTTATTTATTAGGCATCATCAGTTGGAGTTTCCAGTTCACCTTTTTTATTTTCCTTGTAATTAGAACCAAGTGCATCTGCCTTTCTTGGGAATATCCCAGTAATTAACGGCTTATTTTAATGGTAATTTATGAGGCGAGTTTCCAGGAAAATACAAGATCTGTAAAATTCAGCTGCAACGTGACACTGTGGTGAATCAGCTCACGTCTTTGATACAGACACTCTGTCAAAACCAGATGTGTGGCTGCTTCGCTGAGCAAACAGGACAGCCCACGTGCACAGGGACAAATATAGATGCTGCGCACACACACACACACACACACACACACACACACACACACACACACACACACGTACCTGTCCTCCGTTAGAAGTGGAGAAGATCCTCATGGTTCCTCCGCACTGCTTCACATACCAGAGGAACCACAGCGCCGACACCTCGTGGGGTTCAGAGGTCACGTTCACGTTGACGAACAGGGTGGCGAAGCGACGGACGGCGCTAAGAGACAGAGAGAGAGGGATTAACACCAGTTAACATCACCCATCATTCTGCCGGTGTCTTTCTTGTCGTTGACTTCGTGTCACCTGGTCCAGCAGATTTTTTCAAAGAGCTGCTGCATGCTCATCTTGTCCCACTCCTCGGCGTGGGGAGCTCTCCAGGGCGCCTCTCTGGGAATCTGAAACACGAGGAGGAGGAGGAAGAAGATGAGCGAGGGACAAACAACGCTTAACAAAGAGCGGAGAGTGAAAGAAAAAAACCCTCGCTTTACCTCCTTGCCCATCTCATCCATCGTCCTCCACAGGTTGTTGAAGTCCAGCAGGACGATGGGGTTCCACATGGGGGGGAAGGAGCCTTTGAACGCGTACGACTTTCCCTGTTGAACACACAATGTTGTGATTTAAAACTTCACCTCCTGCTCAGCACCACTCTGTTGTATTCATACATGTCACCAACATCCTCTGGATATATGAAGATATAACTTTATAACATAAGGAATGCCCTTAGTGAAATCTGTATGTGTGCATATATTAATGTAAAAATTATGTGTTAACATTATAATTTTATTTATATGCAAGTTTATTAAAACAACAAATACTATATGTTTATATGTTTTTCTTATTAATTTCTCATTACTTTTAAACACATTTAACTCAAAGTGACTGTTTATAATATCAACATACACTGACAGGCTGTGTCTGTCTACAATATAAGCATTCATACATTTACTTGTATAGGCTCGATATATATGTCAATATATGAAATTGTTCCAATATCTAACAGGTTTCATATGTAATCTTTATATATATTTACATAAAATATAAATGTATATTCAATATATGTACATATATTACATTTGCATATGGGTCCTACTGATCAACGGTCAATATATTGATAATGATATTGGCTGTTCAGGTGAGATATTGAGGTATACGTAGATATAGATATTTAGTGTTTGAGAGTCCAACATCAGCACTTTCATCTGGTTTGATGTTATAAGTAAAGTTAGAGTTCTTTATGTCACTGAATATGTACTATATATAAATTATTGAGATTTAAACAGCTGTTAAAACACGGGATTAAACTGATTAGTAGTTAAAAAGAACTGAGTCGACCTTAAATTGACCTCCAGTCTGATTAGTCACAATGACTGCGGGCGATATCCAAGTGGCGTGCGAAAGGTAAAGCAACAGCTTGGTACGTTGCCAGTTGCGCAACATTTTCCAGCAAACTCAAAGATTCGGAGTCATCAGTCACGATAAGAACAACTGCCATCCATGTGGTGTTTATAAGTCTGGACTATTGCTCTATTTCCCAACCACACAACTCATTTACCAATGTGGAGGCAGAGTGGGCAGGTTCAAAGGGAGCCATGGTTAGTTACGCCAACTCTCTGACATGGCAGATTTCACATTCAACTTTGGTTAAAGACGGACCTGAACCAGGACGAGGAAGAGGATGAGGAGCAAGAGAGAAACCAGGAACCCAGATACAACACGTCTCAGGTGAACCCAGGTCTGAGGAGAGCATTCCAGTACCTCAGCAATTTACCAGCTCCGTAGACTCCGGTCAGACCGCCTGTCCCAACCTTGGACCACAGTTTAAACCTAAACCCACCTACATTAAATCCATTTAAAAAAAAAAACATCTGGGGTCCAGATGTTTTCCCCTCTCATCTCCAGAACTGAAGAAGCCTCTTGTACGAGAGGCGAAACGTCTACAACCACGTCCAGCTGCCCTCCATTCAGCTTCTACCAGTTCACTAGGACTCATTTCAGTAACTGTAAAACTGGGTCCGAGAGTCAGAACCAGACGTTCGCCTGGACACTACCTGGACCTCCGTAACAGTCGCACTCGGGCAGAGGAAACTTAACCAACGAGAAGCCGACAAATTACAGGCTAAAACGAAAACCTACTATTGTATAAGCTGTGCTGCTCTTTAAAATCAGCTTTGATCGCCAAAAACGGCGCCATCTTCTGGAGTTTCTGTACGTCTACGCCCTCTACAGGTGACGGATTCTCACCAGCTCGGTGAGATCTGTTTGGCTTGATGCCGTTTTTAGGTCAAACGTGATCACGATATGATAATAAAGGCATTTAATAGTTTAAAACAAAGAGATCGTCTTGGAGTTTTATGTCTGAATTCAAACACCTCAAACAAAGATCACATTCTGCTGTTTCCTAGCGAGCGGCGCTCCTCGCTGTGTAGAGGGAACTGTCCATTCATGCATGTGCTGCTGGTGTAACCGTGCATGGTCTCAAACGTCATTGACATTTAGATTTGACGGTTAAATTTGCTTTAAACTCCATTAAACTCCAGCTTCACCTGAAAGAAAAGGAGAGTGGCTCCATATAATGAAGCCTTTGTGCGAGCGCTCTCAGCCTCGCCGTGGATCACTCGTCTGGTTTCCTGGGATCACTCTCTTGCTGCTGCACTGAGCTTGAGCCAATAACAGCCTCTTATTATGGAAAGTATCTCATTTTGGTTTGTTATGTAATTTTCTGTCATTTCATCTGAGATTCTTTCCCGATCACACCGACGTACAACAGATAAATGTACTATTTTATTTTCTCTGTAAATTTTACTTGTTTGTTTAATTGTCCAACAATATGACTGCACGTGTGTGTGTGTGTGTGTGTGTGTGTGTGTGTGTGTGTGTGTGTGTGGTTTCCCCAGCTGCTATCAGGCTTTGCAGACATGCTAACTTGTATATAGAATTATGGGTTACTGTTTTTAAATGGTTAAAGCTAAATATCTATTTTTATTTCCATTTGTACATTTCTTTGTTTGAACATTTCACTCAGGTTGAACCAGCAGATACACAATATAAACGTACATCACTGTGGGAAGGTTTGGTACTCTGAGAACACAAACACACACACACACACACACACACACACACACACACACACACACACACACACACACACACACACACACACACACACAGCAAAAAAGTTTGACCTGAAAGAACCAAAGAGTAAATGATATTATGTGATTTTTTTAAATTGAACAGTTTGTAGCTCGTGTATCAGACGAAAGGAAAAGATCAAAAAGGCCCAAACAAACTGCCGAGGACGTGACTCCTGTTGGATAAAAATAACAGGATGCAGAGATTCACTGTCAGCAGCACGGAGCCTCTCCTCTGTGGTTGTTAGTGGCGCTCCACATATAGATTTATTAAATTTACTGAGGTGAAGGGGCGTCGTTTCATTCACGGGCAGTGTAGGAAGACAAAGCTCTTCTGGGAAAAGATCATTTCAAAGGAAATTCTGGCTTTTCTTTAATATTAAGGTTGTAACACAGTTTTTTTTATCAAAAGGAAACAAATAATTATAGATATTTATTTTCTGCAAAAAGAGCCACTGCAGTGTTTTAAGTATACGACTCTGAGACCATCAAACTGTGGATTTAACAGATGCTAAAAACCTTCGCTGTAAACGAACATGTTAGTATGAGGAATCTCCAGTGCTTGAGAAAAACAACTTGTTCTTTGTGTTTTATGTCGCATGCTTGTTTTTTCTGTCTTGGTGTGAGTTTATTGGACGACACAGAAACGATTAGTCTGTTGTAGTATCTCCACCAGCTGTGATACGTTAGTTAAGACAGTTTTCAGTATGACAGTTTAAAAGGTTCATTCTTACTTCATGTCTAAACTAAAACTAAGAACTAAAATCTAACCCTGTTTTCAGAAGAGCTCTGACCTCTATAAAGTTTCTTCCTACACCTGGAGGAGTTGTTTATAATCTGATAAATATCTGTTAGTATTATTTCGCCATGACAACGAACCATCTGAACACCGCGGAGTCAACACCACACTGTTTGGTTTTTAACTGCAACTCAGACAGAGGACCAAGTGTCTCACAGTACATCACCCACTGCTGTGCACTAAACTGTCCGTTGCCGTGGAGCAACAGGTCTGTCACCATGGTGACGCCAGCCAAGTGGATACAGAAGGAGGAGAGCAGAGGAGGAGGAGGAGCATCTGTGTCCACATCAGTGAGCAGAGAGTCAGTCACAATCATACACCAGCTGCAGGTTCGGATTCTTTACTTACTTTCACTTAAACATTCAGAAGTATTTGCATCAAAGTAAACTCAGAGTATCAGAGCAAGAAAACGCAGACTACAAGAAGATTAAAGACGTGATTTGAGGTTGTTGTTGTAGTCGAGTCTCTGACGCGACACGAGATCAGAAAGATGTTACATATGTCGTTATGTAAATTTAGATTACACAGCATCATATATATTATCATAAATGATATATATTATCACTGGGTTATTAATGTGAAACACATAATTCCAAAGTTCAGTTGCAGAGCAGCGTTTATAAACCTGTCAAATAAAGTTACACATGTGGAGAAAAGGTTTCTTAGGCATCGACTTGAAGCCTCGAGGGAGGAGACGGTTATAAACCTCATGTTTTTAAAATGAGATAACGGCCCGTATGGAAACAGATGCAACAAAACTACACACTTCCTTCTTTACCAATGAGACATGTTAAAAGAATTCCTGTAGTTCAGACTTTCACAATCATCAGTCCTGTGAACGTGCAGACATGCACGACCTCCCCGCCGCCCGAGGTGCAGCCCGTGGGACGATCCGCCGCTCTTTCTCAATCTCTGATAACCAGGGAGAGTATTTTATCAAAGTCTGTTCCTCCATCTCTGATAGTGATGGCTCATTAATAAATCCTGTGCTGAGAGCTGCAGCTGCCTGTTAGCCAGCGGTTTGCTGATAAGGGCGGCTGGCGCTGGCCTTTAGGATTATAATCTGCCATAGAAAAGCTGATTAGCTACGCAGCTTGCTTGAAAGCTAGCGCTAATTACACAATGGCTCTGCTCACACGCTGCTTTACTCTTACTCTGGCTGCTGTCCTGTGAAGTAATGTCACCATCATATAAGTTAAGATCAATGTGAATTTCACCCCCGTGTTTTCCTCTGCTATTAATGTCAGACTTTTACATTCTGCAGCTCGTCTGTCTGAAGAGCCGCTTCGCTAACGACACAGTGCAGAGGTACAGCAGCAACACGTGCTGGAGGACAGGTAGCAGCTGCAGTCAGAGGGGACAGGTGAGAGGAAGTGACACTGCAGGAAGAGCAGGTGCAGGACGTTCTAAACGTTTCTATCCTGGTTCTTCGTCAGGGAAATGGCCGACATGTCAGAGCACGAGGTGCGTACAGACACAAAGTCAAATCAGAATAAATACTTTTTATTCTTGGGAGGAAAAGTTTTTACTTTAACTTTAACTGAAGTCTGAAATTTTACTTTTAGTGGTTTAATAACTAAAGCCCTGTTTAACTCCAGTTCCTCCTCCTTCAGTCTGTTTTCCTGCTTTTAAGTATTTTTTTCCTGCTGACAGTGACTCTGCAAAACTTTATTGATCCCTAAGGCAAAGACATGTTTTCATCAAGGAGGTCAGAGTTAAAGGTCGGAGGTACACTCAGGTACATGCTGGATAAATGAGTGAACTGTGTGGTTACATCTTCTCATTAGCTCCCACTGCACCCATGTTCATTTAGTCTGATGAGAGAGTCGTCAGGATCAACTTGTTGCTTTTGGTTTTTAAAATGGAGGTTTTCTGATAATAAGAAAATTACCAGATTTAATCTCGACTGTGTCTCTGAGTTTAAAATGATTCTCATTATTTTCTGCAGAGTCAGCTGTGGGAGCAGTGACACCAAAAAAAAAAAACAGAGTTCCCCTCATCACTGCACACATCCACAAACACACACTGTCTGACAGTGATAGGGCTGAGCGGCTTTTGATGAGGCATGCCGCCATGGAAACCAGCCAGGAAGCTACGAGAGGCGTGTGTGTGTGTGTGTGTGTGTGAGTGTGTGTGTGAGTGAGTGTGTGTGTGAGTCAGGGTCTTTGAGTGGATCTTGCAGAGATAGTAGCTAAGGAGACACAGGAGCTCCCGAACAGGAGAGCTCACACACGGCGTCGAGTCCTTCACTGAACCTCAGGTTTATTCTGCAGCTGCTGTCAGGAAGGTGATATTTCACAGCACTGCTGAAGTAGGTCAATGGTGCATTAGTGCGAAGGACACAGTGCTAAGAAGACCGGCCATGAAACCATAACTCAGCATGGATTCAAACTGAGAGATACTGTTATTAATCAATATACCACTGATCAGAGCTTATTGACTCCTTTGTGTCCATTTAAATCCCAGAGGACAGAAAGTGTGGCATTAGTTATTTCATTCTTTTTTCTACTGTATCATGACTGCAGACTGTAAATAAAGATGGACGTCGCCTCTGTGATGTCACCCACAGGTTTCTGAAGCTCAGAGTGAGCTGCTCCACCACCACCATCTTGGCAGTGTCTGACCACGCCCCCTAGCTCCCAGCTATTTCAAAAATAGGCAAAGAGGAGGGGCTTGCATGGAGCTGAGACTTAGGCTGTAAAGCTGTAAAGCTGTTAAGTTGGACATTTTAACATGGGGACTGACTCACTGTTGCAGCCAGACTCTAGTGGCCATTAGAGGAACTGCAGCTTCTGGCTTCATGTTTCAGGTTGCCGTTTGATTCACGACCTTTAAGTTACACTTTCATGTCTGTAGGATTTCCAAGGCAAAAGGTACATTACAAACAGCTTTTTATATAATTCAGTGAAAGTGTGTTAGAGGCCAGAAGCTCAAAGTCCATCTCTGAAGTTGACATTTATTGACTTGAACACAGCCTATGTTGAGATAAGTGCTCACACACACACACACACACACACACACACACAGGCATATATATATATAAAGTCGCCAGCCACACCAGGAAGTCCAGTGATTTACAGTAGGAGTAGTTTGAACCAGGGTACATGGCAGCAACAGCAAATCAAATCAGGTGGAGAGACACAACTGTGTTAAGGACAGCGGTGCGTCCACGCTAATGAGATATAGAGCAAAGAATAACAAGAACAGAGAGAGATGGCCTCAGTGTCTCTTTCTTTCTTCCTTCTTTTGTTTGCTTTTGCCATCCTTTCAACCACTCAGAGAAAAGAGAAACTGCATTACAGAGAGGCCTCAGGCGAAGATTAGCATCTCCAGTCGCTAATGACATGGAGGAAGTCGCAGCGAGGACACGGCGTTTGGTTTCCTTCTGAATGTTACCTCCGTCTTCTCTGAGAGTCAGAGGAGCGAGGGACGCCAGTGCCTGTTTTTAATGGCAGCTGCAGGTTGAATCACACTTCCATAGCAGATTGTACAGCTCATCTGTCACGCACTTACACTCAGCTGTCGCTTCTGATTATCACCAGTGAACAGCTTTGAGCGTATGGAGACTTATTTGATAAATGTGACAAATTCCCTTCATGACACAAGGATTTATTATTGTATAAGACTGAATTAGTTTTAGCTAGGTGTTCCTAATAAACTGCCAACTGTCAGCAATGTTAGCTGATAAATATATTAACGACCTCCATGGCCAACTGAATGATCTATCGTCTATTGCACAACAGCTCAGAATCAGTTTGCTCTACTTTCTGAAACCGAAGGACACATCTGGAATATGTATGCATCCGTCACAGACGTCACATCGCCGTAGAATATTATCTGCTGTCGTAAAAACACACACACAAACACACACACACACTGGGACACTCACCTTGACATAATGCACCAGGCTCTCCTGCTCGTTCACTTTGTACGTCTTTATGTTGTACTCTTTGGCCAATCGGAGGATGCGGTTCTGAGTTGGTCCGATGTAAGCCCCGCCCAGATCAACCCACTTTGTCTCCTTATTCTGAAAAACACACACACAAACATGACAAAAGAGATCATTTACATTTCACAACAGTTAGCTAACAGCTAACAGTTGTCCATACACTAATACAAAGAAGAACTGGATCAGATACATGCTACAGCAGCTCAGTGTGTGTATAAATGTCTGCAGCCTTTTTTCCTTGTTGCTTCAATGAGTCAAAGAACAGCTCATCTCAGTGTAATTTCAGTTTAACTTGAGCTGCAAACCACAAACCACAAACTGCTTCAAGTCAAACTCTGGGAGTAAAGATTACACAACCGTCTTGGAAAGGCAAATGCATTCGCACATTTTTAATATCTAGCTAGACCGTAGTGAGATTTCAATGCATCTTGAATCAGAGAGCTATCTAATTCGCCCAGAACGCATGAAGTGACTGAGTGTAAATGAGGTCATTGATATAAACAAATACATGGGTAGAGTCTCAGCCAACATCCACACGACTACATTTCATTTAAAAACAGTGTCTTCAAACGGAAAAGACAGTTTTAGCTCCATATCACAAACAAGGTCTGTCCATACCAACACCTGAAAACACAAACACCTGATCACGTACCCTGGGCATGTACAAGCCGGTGTAAACAGGAAGTAGATTGTCTGCTCTGCATTTGATTAGTTGAAAATAATATTACAAACAAGGAACAACAAAGCAAAGACAACACGGTCAGAAATGCTTGCATTTCATTATCATGTTGTATTCAACACTGGTAGTCAAGGCTGAGGAGAACCAATCAGGAGAGACTGTGGGAGTCTGTCATCATTTTCAAAAGTCTCCATTTTCGGTCCCCGAGGAGGAAAACGTAGCAAAAGAAATCTTTTTTTTTTTGGTCTCATTTTTCGAAAATATTCATCACAAAGAACAGATACTTCATATGGAGTACCACAAGGCTTTGTCCTGGGTCCACTACCTTTTAGTTTTTATATGCTGACAGTAGGGCTCGTCATCCATAAGCACGGTATTGAATGTCACCCGCTATGCAGATTACACCCAACTCTACATGTGGCTGTATTTCCTCACAACCAAACTTTATATTTGAACCCTAAGTCTAAACACAACCATAAAACAGTTTAATAATGCTGTAGTTTTCTCTCCTGGTCTTACCCGCACAGTGAAGGTGCGACCGCCGACGCGATCCCTGGCCTCCAGCACCACAGGGTTCAGTCCATGGGCTTTCAACAGCTTGGCTGCACTTAACCCTGCAGACAGACAGAGAAACAGGGAGGTGAGTAAAGGCACATATTTAAGTCTCAATTCCCATTTGTAGTATTCACACAGTAAAGGCACACAGGAATGGAGGAGTTAGTGCCTCCCGTGAAAGAAGCATTTCGTCATGTCTTTGTGAGTGTCTTGATTAGGTAACGTTCAGACAAACTGGATGTATGAAAAACAAATCCTGTCTCTTCTGCTACAGTTTGTTTGAATTGTTTTCTTTTGTGCTTCTTTACTGTATATCCTTTTTGTGCACAGGTCTCTCTTGAAAAGGGATTAAATTGAGGATTAACTACCTAACATTTGCCTTTTGAATGACTTGGCTGGATATTGAGAGAGCTATGGGAAGGATACACATGGCCTCAGACAATCCCTGTCACAACTTTACACAGAGAGTGATTTATAATGATGAGATAGCGATAAATACTTAAGTATATGGACACTTCAACACCACACCTAAATGGGATTGTTGAAAGAGCATGGGTGTGAAACCATAAATCATGCTTTTTCTGACAGTTTGACAGATGGGTGTTAATAATACTACAGTACCCATGAGCCTCGACTGAAACACAGCAGCATAGTAGCTGAATTCATCCTAAATGATTTAATCAACTTCTTAGCTTCTACATGACATTATTTTTTAAACTCTTATTGGACGGTTGTTACCTAAATGCACCTTGAGATTGGTACTTCACGCCTTGCTTTATGTTTTTATCTACATAAGCTTTTACCTTTTGACAAAAATATTTTCTAACAATATTTTTGCACCAATGATTCATCTGGGAGAGTTTCAGAGTCGACTATCACACGTCCCCAAAACGGCACCTTATTTCTTTGCAGCTCTATTAGTGTTTGATGAGGTTGAAGTCAGGGCTCTGTACAGATTAGTCAAGTTCCAAATAAAACCCTTTCATCACTGACTCGAGGGCATTATCATGTTGAAACAGGAAACTGTTGCCAGAACGCTGGAAGCACAAGCCATGGAAAACAGTCCCAGATCAAAAGTACATAAAAGTATATAGATGTATGTGTACTTGTGGCCATCTAACACCTTAGCAAAGACTGATAAAAGCAGAATACAAGAACAGGCACCCACATCTGTGCAAATGTTGTTCTAGCCTTTGCCCTAAATTCCCTTCTTGCCTTCCCATCTTCACCTCTTACTCTCTCCATCCAAATCCTGCTAAGCCCTGTTAAGGCCAGCAGGGTTTATATTAGCTTAAACATAGTTTGTCCTGTATTTCCCAACTTCAGCCCCCCCCCCCCATCCCTGTACAAACACACCCAGCCTGCCAGGCTTTGGAGAAAGCATTAGCCCTGACCAGAGGAGGCTCGCAAATCTTCCCCCCGTTAAATTGATGCCATTACCTGCGCTCAGCTCAAAAGGTCAGTCTCTGTCTTGGAAAACAAAGAGCATCTGTCTGCATCTCTTGTTTATGCCAATAGCACTCACTGCAAAAAGTAGCCTCCTGTTCAGATAGGGCTTTGATCAGAAAACAAACTTGATTGGAATGATTAGAATATAATTTCTTTTCTTTCTTTGATAAAAAAAGCCTTGTACATATACGACCAGTACATTGGTGTAAAGTTCTCATCACTTCAAAGGATTCAGACTGAGCTTTCCCCCTGTTGTTTTTCTCAGTTCCCCACCATGAAACAAAGAGGAGGAGGAGGAGGAACAAACTGTGCTACTGGAAAAATCAACCGACTGTTCCCGAACTCAACTTCAGCTCAGAGGAGAGACAGATTGAAATTCAGCTCATGCAGCGAGGAGGCAGAAACAACCAAGAGAAAGAGAGAAGGAAAAATGTGAGATGATTTGAAGGGAATTCTGTTTTTGAAATCGGAAAATATGTGTGAATCAAACAAATTCTTCATGTATTTATTTGTTCTTTCCAAGGGCCTATATACAGAGAGATTTATACATTGGACAAACATCTGCAGTCCTCTGGAGATGTTTCTCTTGACTGTGAGAGAGATAGTGCAAACCAAACACAATCATTCACATCAACATTTTCCAGCTGCAGCAGAGCAGGCGAATCTGCAGAGTTTAAAACTTCAGGAGGCTTTTAGCAGGTTCAGATACTACACAAAGTTTTTTGGAGGATAGAGCTAACTTTAAAAGACAGGTTCACAAGTTTTCAAATCCAATTTAAAACAAGACTGGATCCAACCCTTACATACCCTTACATAATTGTGTCATCATTCAGTCTAGTATCAGCTGGTTTCACTCTAATATCAGCTGGTTTCAGTCTAGTCTCAGCTGGTTTCAGTCTAGTGTCAGCTGATTTCACTCTAATATCAGCTGGTTTCAGTCTAGTATCAGCTGGTTTCAGTCTAGTATCAGCTGGTTTCAGTCTAGTGTCAGCTGGTTTCAGTCTAATATCAGCTGGTTTCAGTCTAGTGTCAGCTGATTTCAATCTTTCAATCTAGTATCAGATGGTTTCAGATGATTTCAATCTAGTATCAGATGGTTCAGTCTATTATCAGCTAGTTTCAGTCTAGTATCAGCTGGTTTCAGTCTAGTGTCAGCTGATTTCAGTCTAGTGTCAGCTGATGCAACCAGTGGTGTAACTTCATTACTCATCAGTCAGTCAGCAAGGTTCACGTTCATGGGGCTGGGCCTGCTGTTGCGGTCCAGCCAACAATAATCAAGTGACGATGAAAGAGTTTTTACTTGCTATAAACAATCCTCACTGATAACAAAGGCAAACCCTTTCAGTGCAAGTGATGGGGTTAAAATCTTTTAAAATCCTTACCCTTTGCTAAAATGTAGATATAATATTGATCTGCAGCCAGTGTGAGGCGTCAGCCTCATCTGGGTTACACAGCTGAACCGGGAATCTTTCAAAGTTATCATCCCTACACCAAAACCCAAAAGAGGAACAGAAAGAAGGAATTTTAGATTAAAAAATAACTTTGGAAGACTCAGATTTGAGTTCAATAACTGATTACACTGAGCAGAAACCTGCTTCAGTGTTCAGAGGAGTGAAAATAGCGAACCGGTCCACTCCCAGCCATGAAGAATACGCCTGAAGGGATTACCAATGGAGGAAAAAGGTCAGACAGTCTTTGGTGGAGACCATGAAGAATCAAAGAGAGACAACACAAATTTCTCCTCCTCCCGCTGCCGTCCTCACTCTGAGCCACACTTCCTGTGCTGGTCGAGGCTTTCTGCACCTAAAGACATGCTTGATATTTATCAAACAGACGCAGCCGCCTTGAAGCGCAGTCTTCCTGTCATCTGAGGCGCAGCTGCCGCGGCGTGCATTCAGCCGGCCGCCTCCCTCCTTTGTGCGTATGCGTTTAAGGAGGGATCACACAAGAGCAGCAGGGAGGAGATATGATAAGTGAGAGTGATTGTGCTGTACATCTATTGGTCAGGTGTAAATACGTGCAGGTATATTAAACACTAGGTCGAACTGACCTGTGTGGCATGAAAACCTCAATGACGAGACCAAAAATAAAAAGTGTGCAGAGAGTAAAGACGTGAGACCAATCAGAGCCGTGGCTCATTGTGTCCTCATTAAACCTGAAGTTCACTGAGCTGCTCATGACGCACCTTTGTGTCCGTTTTATATCATTTCATCTCGTTTTTCATTTCCGCAGAGGTGTGTTTAATGATGTCTTTTACTGCGTTAGTTTACTGCAGGTAGAAATGATTAACACGTGTTAAATAATACACTCCCAAACACGTTTTATCAGAGGGAGTTGTAAATGTCGTGCTTTCGTTAATTTCTATTACATCACCACGTTTTGATTGTTTCTCTCAGCGTGATGATGTTAGACGGATCACATCCTGCTCCCAGCTGCAGCTGCAGAACACGAGGCGGCTGCGTTATAAACTCCATCTCTTCTACAGTTTTATTTGTCCTCCCATGTCTCTTTTCTTCGTCTCTTTGTTTCTCCCTCTCCCCGTCTCTCCCTCTCTCCTCCACAGCACCTTGGGGCTCTGGGTGACCTAATTGTCTCGTCCCTCCGAGATGTTTGAGAGGAAGAAAACACAGAACCGACTGGGTGTGTACGTTATTTTTATTGGCCCAAAAATACTGTTATTTATGTGTTTGACCTGAGATTTCCATGCAGAGCCACAGTACACTTAAAGCTGCTATGCAAACTGCACACACACACACACACACACACACACACACACACACCTTCCTAACAGTAGAATATCGGAGTACACAAACCAAGTGTGGACGTCTGTTTCTTGTCATTTTGAAAAACAAATATAAACTTACTCCAATTTTTATTAAAAATGAAACAGTCTAACTTCTAAAATCTATAATCATATAAAGTCAGTCTCTAGTTTATTTTATCAATTAATTTAATCATCATCTCATTTTTTCTCCTCAGTTATTTGTTTTTAAATGTTTATCTTATCATTTATTTTTATCGTTCATCCTCAATTTCATCTTGTGACAGCAGCGGCCAGAAGAACCAATGTCTAGAAGAATCATTCCAACATGGAATCAATAACTATATATTGTGTATGTGTAAATCAATGGCTATTAATATAGTCGGCTAATATGGAAACATAACCCCCCAAAGTAGAGACATAATTATAGCCTGGTTTATGGCATGACCTCCAAAACGTGCCCTGTTGGTTTATCAGTCCACTGTTGGATAGACCACACACACACACACACACACACACACACACACACACACACACACACACACACACACAGTTTGTTCCTGCCAAGTGGCTCCATCTTAACAATTACTGTTGTCAAGGAAACTGTGTCTGTCCCTATCTCTTTTTCCAGCACAGAGGGCAGAGGATGAAAAGGAGTGTGTGTGTGTGTGTGTGTGTGTGTGTGTGTGTGTGTGTGTCTGTGTGTGTGTGGAAATCCCACTGCTTCTGGACTGAGTCTCTGCCATATTTGACTGTATAATTCAACATGAATACACACAGAATCCAGTCCAACACACACACACACACACACACACACACACACACACACACACACACACCAAAGGCATCTGTGTGCAAAGTGCTGCTTCCTTACACAATTGGTATAAAGTACATCTCTAATCATTATTATTTGTAGTATTGATTATGTATTGAGTCAGTGTTGACTATTGATCATGGGCGTGTTGTCTACACTGATTATTGGCTTTGTTAACACACAACATAAACAATGTTCGTGGACAAGTTGAATACTTGTACATGAAAATACAATACTCAGCAAATTAAAGTGTATTCTGAGCAGGGTGTGTGTGTGTGTGTGTAGTGTGTGTAGTGTGTGTGTGTGTGTGTTTCTTTGTCTACATATGTCAGTTTAGCCATAGGCTGACAACATGTTCAGGGCGTATCCCTCCTCTCACCCACTGAATGCTGGGATATGGGATGTATGTCTGCACACCCCCGCAGCCCTGAACAGGAGATAAAGTGATAAGGAGAGAACAATGGAGATGTTTTTTCCCTCAGTTATTGCAGCTGCAGCTGCCGCCTGGTTTTAGACCGCCTGGTTTTCTGGTTCCTTCTTTTCTGATTGGAAATTTAATTATTTCATAAATTAAAATTAAATAATGAGGCTGACAAAGATGCTTCTTGTAAGACTGATATGAATCCTGTCGTAGCATATTAGCTGCTCTACCTAACCATCTACCAAACATGATCCTGAGCACGACATCCTGTTGCTCATTTACAGGCTTTTGGATATCGTCTCAGATAAGTCTGTTTCGTTGGTGATGCACAGGTCAGAGTTTTAACAACCACACCTGCCTGATCTGCCAACCTGCAAAAATATGCATCAATCATTCACCCATAATGCATTTCTGTAGCACACGTTATTTATGACTTAGTTGAAACGTTGCTTTGTCACTTTCTGACCCAAACCCGTCCGACTAGTGGAAGAACCTGCAGGTTACGTGTCGGTTAGAAACCACATTGTGTCTAATTATATGAATCTAAATTTTCCTTTGAGATCCTGTGAGCATTTCCTGTTCCTGTCTTTATCTCCCTCCGTTTCCCCTCGTTCCGCCTCTCTACCTGTGATTCGTCTTTTCACTCCCAATTACCCTGAGCATCATTTCTCCCCCAGTGTTTCCCAGTTAAATCACATTAAAAGGCCTCAGTGACGGCAGATGAGAGACGTACACCGTCAGCTCAGAATCCATCTCCAGTGTCTGTTCTTACTTTACATACAGAGCGTGCAGCGTACGTTCACAGTTACATAGACCAAACATCCCGGTTTCAACCGACAAATATCTGTAATACGACAATAATAACAATTATAATATCATACTTATTTTCAGCGCTTCCACAGATGTTTATCATGTCCTGTCCCTCTCATTATTGCCTAGCCCAGTATAAAAACATAAACAACGAAAGTCCTTCTCTTCCCGGGCAACAAAGGTCCCAACGGATCGGATCCTTGTGGCCAAACATATCCCAAGATTCATTGCGCATCAGTAGTGAAAATAATGTGGCAGCTAACAGCAGTGACAGAGAGCCTGAGAGTCACACTGTTAAATGTAAGTGTTGAGTTTCAGCTCAGCAGCTAACGGTACAACTGCTAAAACCAAGAGACTCAAAACATCAAGCCCGTATGCTAACGGTTAGCTGTCCAGCTAAAGAGACACTCTCTGCGTGCGCATGAACGTGCGCTACACTTTAGAAAACGCACCTCTGTGTTTCCTTTGCCGAGAGTTAAATGAGAAGTCTGACATCACTTTCATGCCTGTGCAGTAAATGTGAAGCTACAGCTAAGAGACAGTTAGCTTAGCTTAGCATCAAAACCGACAACACGGGGAAACAGCTGGCCTAATGAAACCACCACTTTTTCCACTTCAGTTTTCTGATGAATTAAACAAAAGGTGCCTGTTTTTACCTTTGAACAGAGGCGGGCTAGCTGCTAGCTAAACTTAGCTAACCAGCAGGTGGTTGTACTTTCATATTTGATGAACTGAGCCCTTTAAGCACATCTTTGTATTTCATAAATTGTTAATGTGGTTGTCACATATCATAAATATTTCATGTGTGACAGTATCAACAGTCTGCAGCTTCAGTCTTTGTCCCTGACTTGTCATTTCACCAACTCCACTGTCTCCTGAGAACTGAAAACGTAAATAAAACATGAAGCGAGGAATCACTTAATGTTTAATAAAACACACATTTCCCAACCAACCACCTGACAGCTGTTCTGTCTCCTCAAAGGATTCTGCACGACGCCGAGCTGCTAAACACCGTCACTGACTGACATTTTATTTTCTTTGAAAACTTACTCTGAGTGTGTGTGTGTGTGTGTGTGTGTGTGTGCGTGTGTGTGTGTGTGTGTGTGTGTGTGTGTGTTTCTGCACCTCAGCAGAGTGTCCTCTTCACAGGAACACAAACAAAAAAAAAATTCAATAGCAGCTGAGTGACAAGTGAGCCACTTGAATCAGGGCCTCTAAAAGGTTCCATATTGATCCGCAGTGGGAGACATTTACAAGATGCGCAGCAATCACATCCCCCCCCCCCCCGTCTCCTGTTCTCAGCACAGAGACACTGATTGGATGTTTATGGGAAACAAACAGAGGAGCAATATTGACAAGCAAATTACATGACGGCTTGAAATAGAGACGGACAGATGTGAGACAGGAGAGTAAACAAGTGTGTTGTCTTCTAACGAGACGCCTCAAAAGGTTTTACACTGAATATTTTATAAAGATTCAAAACGGCTTTATTCACCAGATGCAGCGTTAAACTCTAACAACAGTGAGTCTTAGTGAAGTCATGGGTTGACATTTTGGAAAGTACGCAAACGAGACGATAAATAAATATGTATAAACTTGTCATTTTTACGCTTCAGTTTTTGTCTTTTCTGAACAAAGGAGATCTGGTTTGTAAAAGACGGTGAGTTCCAGGTGTTGGTAGGTTGATATGTTTCTGTCAGACAGAGCCAGGCTTTCCAGTCTTCATGCTAAGCTAAGTTAGCCAGCTGCTGGCTGTAGCTTCATATTTCCCGTACAGACGTGGGAGTGGTATCAGTGTCTGAAGTGTTGATCCATCAGAAGATATAAAAACCATCTCAGTGTAGTTTTACATCTCCTCTCTCAGGCTTCTCTCTGCAGCTCTAGTAACAACAGGTCTGTGAGCCAATCAGAAGAGAGGAGGCTCTGAGCCTCTCTTCTGATTGGCTGACTGTAGTAGTGAATAGTTGTTGATTAATTCTCTTCTTAATTCTCTAATTTCAGGTGAGTGCGGCTGAAAACAAAAGTACGAGGAGTGATTGATAAGTTTGTCTAAGGTAGAAGGAGTTCTCTGGATTGCTTATGGAGTTCATCTCTGAGTGATGACGCAGAACATTTAAAGTTCCTAACTTCCTGTTGTATGACGAGCGTTTGAGGCGATGTCGTCAGTTTTAAGGACGGCGCTGACCCGAGACAGAAATATCACAGAAGTTACATCCAACAAGAGTGAAACTCATCTCCCTCCACCTGAGGCCACAAACTGATCAATCACCCTCCAACAAGAGAATTTAAAGCAGCAGTCAGACGTCAGACATCAGGCGGAGCAGTGTTAAAGGAGGATCAGGTAGGAAGAGGGTGGGGTGGCGGAGAGGACTTCCTGGAAAGGTGTGGCTGTCGGTACCTGACAGAAAGCAAATAAGTATTCCTTTAAATGATTAGATGTCAGGACAGAGTGTACTGAGTGAACACAGCTCACACAAAGGAGACGCAATCTGCCCGACAAACACACCTGCCTCAGATCCCTCGCTCAGTGAACCACAGGTGGAGACGGCGACTCTTCCAGTCGCACAAACATCCATCAGCTTCATGCTGCTTCTCTCACAATCAGTGTCATCATTTATGAAATTAACACAGCTGAGATTACAGCTGCACACGTCTCACGCCTTTACCTGCCGCACGCAAAGACAAACACAGAGGCACGGGCACGCATGTGGACACACACGCACACACACACACACACACACACACACACACACACACACACACACACACGAGCTGTCCGTCTAATGATTATATGTGGCGGCTCAGCCAACACGTTCTTTTGTTTGCACAGCTGGACAGAGAAAGTGGCGTTCTGGGATTGAGTCTGTGTTGATGGAAATGAGTGCGGCTGTCAGACGAGGTTCAGGGTTGCTGCTGCCCAGGGATCGTTCAGACCTGACGTGAAGGCCGACAGTGTATCTACAGCTGCACCTGACAGGTAGGAAGGGACTGAAAAGTCCTGCAGCTTTAAAGACTCGAAGAGGAAGATGTGAAGAGTGAAGTTCTGATTCAAGAGGCGACGGCGTCCGCTCGCACACACATTAATGTTATTATTACAGGGTGCATAATGTGTGCGTGCTGGTGCTAACGTCGGTCTGGAGCGCTGCCGTCCTTGGCTGTTCCCCAGCTCTCTGAATACCAGCACTCGTTTACAACAACAGTGAAGCACATCGGAACAGCTGCAGAGTTTAAATACAGACTGTAAGTGACCAGCAGCTGCTAGCAGAGACAACAAGGTCAGAGACACTGTGAGTCATCATCATGTTGTATTCACCACTGGTAGTCCAGGCTGATGAGAGCCAATCGGGAGAGACCGTGGCTGTCCAGACTACAACACAACCCCCGAGTTTTCAAAATAAAACGTGGTCAGCAGCGTTTCGGGGACCTTGCAGAGACATTACCTGGAGCCTGACTCTTACCTGAACCACAAGCACCACTTCCTGCCCAACGCTTAGCTTCTCCTAACCTTAACTGTGAGCGTGGGCCCGAATCTTAAACCTGATGATGACACCGGAGCGACGTGTTGGCGTTTGTGTCGCCTGATGAATCTCAGTCCAGTGCTCGCTCTCTTTTAGCTCCGTGTTTGGTCTCCACCAGCTGCTCTCTACCTGCGTCTGTCTGCTGCTCAGCAGGTGAAAACATCTGCCTGCTGAGCCACGCCGACCCGCACAGATGAACAGTGAGCTGCATGAAGCCGAGAGGAGCTGCAGCTTCTCTGGAGGTTCATCACTCCAAGTTTAATGAAGGTGCTAACACGTGCAGCTCACAGCTGAACCAAACACCAGACCAGCAGCAGGTCCAACCTTCATGTCCGTGCGAAGCCCTGACAAATATAAATACCACTTATTTTAACCATGTAAACATCACTGAATAAACAGTGTGCACGTCATAGACCCCACACACATTGTTTTTAGTGCGAGTGCCGCTCTGACAGGCCTCGTCACGCACACGCCACTGACCTGGTTCCCAGTGTTCATGTGTGTAAACGGACGCATTCCTGCCGCTGCAGCTCCCAGACGCCTGCTGTCTGCTGTCTGCTGTCTGCTGCGCTTAAAGGAAATCTCTGGTTCATTTCAACTCGGGTTTTATTTCTATTGCTCTGAAAATCAGTCCCATCAGATGTGATGAACACTGACTGAAACAGTTGCTGCGACCGACGTCACTAGAAACAGTCACACACGGCCACAAATAGGTTTAAGCCGTTTGACAAGCGTTAGACAAACAGACAAACTTGCCTGGAGGGAAAAACAAACTGAAATGATGATTCAAACGTTTTCGTGTGAACAGGCCGTGTCATCTTAGACCTGCTGTTCCTGCTGTAGTCGTGTGCAATGGGGGATTATTATAAACACTACAGGTGCGCACACTCCAGGTCTGATCACCTGACTGCTCATCCCGTCAGTCCTGTATTTAACCATGTTGCCATGGAGCTGAAGTCCTGATGTCGACTTCCTGGAGTTCACTTTTCATATTCGAACACAAGCTCCCATGAAAAACGTCACCGTAATTTTTTAAACTTCAGTTTTCAAATCCATCAAACTCATTTCTGTCTGTGATCTGTAACGTGACGTTTAGCCCGCAAACAGCTAGGGCTTATGGGAAATGGTGTTCATTAAAGGCCACGAAAGACATTACTGGATAAACAACTACAACATTCGACATCTACAGTCCTTCTCTAAACTCATGAAACGAGTCACATGACAAAGTGTCGATGAAGTCTCTGTAAAGACGCTGGACTGTCAGTTTTCAGTGTATTTACAGCTGCATGAGGTTTTCTTACTTCTGGTTTCACCTCCTGTTCTCGATACCAACAGAACCGATGGTCACGGCCACGACAACTAGTTACAACAACAACAACAAAAACCATAATATTCCTTTATCTAGTTCAGTCTGTGCTCCTGTTCTCAGTCATGTGGCGAAGCAGACGTGGAGAATATCCTCATTTAACTTCCCTGCTCCGACTGAAGGTCTGAGAGGATCCCGGCAGTTTACAGCCCCCGGCTCGCTTCTCTAAATCATCCACTGCACAGTTCATGAGGGCAAACTGCATCAGACTGACTTTGATTTTCACCTCTCACTTCTCGTCTGCGTCCAGTTCCCTGTTCAAATTCTCGTTTCCCTTTTCCTGCCTCAGATCTTTCTGATTCGCTCCTCATTTCTTTCTTTCTTTACATGTCTCACGTTCTCAGCTGCTCGGACAAAACAAGAGGAAGTGGTTCCCTCCTTCCCTTCCCTGTTATTCCTGTTTTCCTCTCCTCCTTCATCCTCCTCCTCCTCCTCCTCCTCAGCATCCTCTCTGCTGCTGCTGGTTTGATAACAGGCTGTCACAAGTGTTTAATGTTTTCTCAGAAAGTGCTGGTTGCCCCTCAGGGAGGGGGTGGGAGGGTGGGGGGGTGGGTGGGGTGCAGTCCTGCTGCTGGGTGGCTGGCAGGCAGGAAACTGACAATTGCATTTGCAGAGAGAAGAAGAAGAAACACACATCAGAGGAGGGAGAGACGCAGCCTCCTTCTCCTCCTCTGATCGGACACTGATTGTTATTTGTGGACCTCATTGCGAGGCGGTAAAGGGCAGCGGGAAAAACAAATGGTGTAATTACGAGACTCGAATGTGACACATGGGGGGTGGGAGAAAGCCAGCGGTGCGGGGGGGGGGGGGGCTGTCAGTGTTATTACATTAACTTTCTACAGAAGAGTTTGTTTTGGGCTTTGATGCTATTTGAACTGACACTGACCTAAATTCTTCAGTAGACAGGCGGCGAGCGGTCCATCGCCCTGTCAGCTGTCAGAAGGCCAGAGGTCAGGTCAGGGTGGAGGGGGGGGGGTCACCTTCACTCATTTAAATCCTAACAGTGTGACTGCTCACCTGCAGCTGCAGACTCAGTCACATGACGAACCTCCACCTCTGTCCTCTCATCACTCCTCTGCTCCAACCAGAAGATCATCAACTTGTTTTTGTCAACTCGACGTCCTGCTCTAATGAGACCGCACAGATCTGTGGCGATCTGCATGACTGACAGTGCACAATGACAGACTGTGATGCCGGAGACCGCCAAAATAAAACACATTTCTGTTCCCATTCCCAAATACATCCACCCCCCCCCCACCCCCACCTGTCAGAGGAAAATAAAGTCGTCCCTAATGCTAATGACGCTCGGCTTCACAGGAAGCTGCAGAATCTCTGGTATTTCCACAAGAAACCAGAAAGCACAAGACCACTTCCCCCAAAGAGAAAGTCTTCCCCCGTTCAATTATTATTTCTATTCCCATGATTTTCACGGGGGGGGGGGGGGGGGGGGGGGGCTCCTGCAGTGTCACTACATCATGTAAATCAGCTCCTCAGGTGTGATCATACCTGGTCTCTGATTGACAGAGACAGGTGGGGTCACGTCAGCCTGATGGATGCATCCCCCCCCCCCCCCCCCCCCCCCCAGCGTCCTCTTATGTAATACAAAGTATGCTCTGGATGATTAGCTTTTACTTAACAGGCGCGGCTGTGGAGATGCGGGGGGGGGGGGCTGTGGGGGGGGGGGGGGGCGGCTGTGGGGGGGGCAGCCTCACGGTAGAGACGTAAAGGCGGAGAACACGGTGAAGAAGAAACAGCCGCATCCAGCCAAATGAAAGTGTGAGCTGAGCACTGAGTCCGGATCCGGATCCAGATCCGGATCTAGATCACCTCCTCCGCCCTGACACACCGGCGGCTTGTTTGTGTGCAACAGTTGTGTGTTCACCTTCACACACGGCGCGTCAGACCTCATCAGCCCGCTGCAGGAGCTGCAGGAGCTGCAGGAGCTGCGGGAGCTGCGGGAGCTGCAGGCGGCGCCGATTCAACCCCTTCCTCTTCACTTTGTCTCCGTTTAAACCGCAGAGCAAAAACAAAAAGAAAAGAAGAAGAAGAAAGTTTAGCGGCGGTGCTCCTACCTGATATTCCTCCGCCGATCACTATCGCATCGTAGGTGTTGCTGGGTGCAGTCATGGTGCCGTCTGCTCTGCCGTGTCCGCTCGCCGCTGAACGCAGGGCGCACAGAGGAGCGCATCTGTATTAAAAGGCTCCGGCCAGGCCCCCTCCCTGCAGGCTCCGCCCATCCATAGTAGAGCAGCGCACTGCCTTGTGGACGCGGAGGATTATAATGAGGTGCAATGAACCTGCAGGGACGAGTACTTTTTCCTTTTTTTAAAAACCTGATTTCCATGCAGCTCTGCAGAGTTCAGGGCGCGGACTTCGCTCCGGACTCAAGGTCTTCCTCTTATCACTGGAAGCTGCTGCATGTCGGCTGCGTGCACCGAGGGACCTAACTTTGATCAGCGGCTGTAAATCTTTTAAATCATGACGCTATCGCCTCCATCTTCTTCTTCTCTGCCAGGAAAAGCCCCTGCGCGTCCAGGCGTCAGAGACCAGGCCTGCACAATAAAGATGGAGTGGATAAAGTTTCATAAGAAGAACATCTGCAAGTTTGATGCCAGAACAACAGGCATGACAGAATTATGTTACAGCCGCAGCCTCACACCCAATTCAACACAAATATAGTAATGATAATAATAATAATAATAATGATGATATTGTCGCTTGGGAAACAAAATCTCTGCAATCTGATGGAAGATTTAAGCTGGATTCATTTGATCTGTTCTATCTGATCTATATCTATTTCACAACAGAACACAGTCACTTGCTTTTACAGTCTGCAGACAATAAGTCAAAAGCTTAGCGCTTGACTGACATTATTATTTTACAGTGTAACATCCTCCTGGACTGGATCCATGTCTGTGTTCTTTAGTTTCTGTCGCCCTCCTGTGGTCGGTCGGTCGGTCACAGGCAGCCAGGAGCTCCTCTTTGCACGTGCATCTCTCACACAGCTGTTGTCTTCCTGCTGGTTGGAGACAAAGCAGTGAGACAGTGCAGGATCAGGTGGGACAGCTAGGTCGATATAATTATTAAACGGAGACGTGTAAAGAGGCAGAGCTGCAGAGTCAGACCTGTGGGAGCTGTTGGAAACATTATAATACTTTATGATTTTATAAAAACAATTGCCCTAAGGAAAAGGAACTGTACATGACCAGTCAGTAAACTCATCATAAAAAAACTGTCTACGTCTTGAAATAAACTTTGTCTGGTTGAGAAACCAGGTGTGGGTGATGGTACAGGAACTTTCAGAGAGGAACAGTGACACTCACCGTACCTACACATGAATTATATGTATGATGTGAGGACACTCCCATATGTTACATGTATATATATCCAGTTTGAACTTTGTATTCTGGGTTTAGTTTATTCGTTTCTTTTATGAGTTTATGTTTATACTCATTTGGCAAATGGCTGTAATGTATTGAGATGTATTCAAATATATTTTCTTTGATGCACAAACATTACAGATGTAATTAATAAGATATCCACACATGATAAACACAGGCTCCCTTCACTCCCTGGACACGACCTGTTCCAACTCCTGCCTCTGGAGGGCGCCACAGAGCTCTGTACACCACACACCTGACTTTACATTAAGAAGTGAGGAGATACATACATCTGAATATGGTTTCTGTTACATCATACATCATAATTTTATATTCTGTCTTTTTTGTTTGTGGGTAAGATTTTATTATGATTTCACAAACTGATATCAACCTTCATCACATACACAAGTCAACCGTGTCTTCATATACAGTTCATCTCTATGTAAAACAACATTTCATCCTCCAACAAATTGAAATTGAATCATTTTTATCATGACACGAAAAAAAATCTGTCCTCATTTTTATTGTCACGTGCTTCCTCATAAATGTTCAGATTATTACTTTAATGTTATATGCTCAAATAAATAATGACCATCCATCCATCTGTCTGTAGTGTTATAAGACGGTGCTGCTGCGTTATCAAGCCTACACCTCACATACATCACCTGTGCAGGCTGACAGCCGCTCCCATTGGCTGATGAGATAATGACACAGAGGGAAACTGTTGGACAGGTGAGGGAGCACGACAGAGACGAGATGGAGGCTGCAGACGTCTCCATGACGACGTGTGTGGGAGGTGAAGTTTGGAGTTTAGAATAGCTACAGAGCGACATGAGAACACATAAAGGTGTCTGTATTCAGTTTGATCCAAGACTCAGCAGGACAAACAACACAACACAACACACAACAGAACACACAACAGAACACACAACACACAACAGAACACACAACACACAACAGAACACACAACAGAACACACAACAGAACACACAACACACAACAGAACACACAACAGAACACACAACAGAACACACAACACACAACAGAACACACAACAGAACACACAACACAACACACGACAGAACACACAACACACAACAGAACACACAACAGAACACACAACACACAACAGAAAACACAACAAAACACACAACAGGACACACAACACACAACAGAACACACGACTAGACACACGCCAGGACACACAACAAACAACAGAAAACACGACAGAACACACAACAGAACACACAACAGAACACACAACAGAACACACAACAAACAACAGAACACACGACAAACGACAGAACACACGACAGAACACACAACAGAACACACAACAGAACACACGACAGAACACACAACAAACGACAGAACACACAACAGAACACACGACAGAACACACGACAAATGACAGAACACACGATGGAACACACAACAGAACACACAACAAACGACAGAACACACAACAGAACACACAACACAACACACGACAGGACACACAACAAACGACAGAACACACGACAACACACGATGGAACACACAACAGAACACACAACAAACGACAGAACACACGACAACACACGACGGAACACACGACAGAACACACAACAGAACACACAACACACGACAGGACACACAACAAACGACAGAACACACAACAAACGACAGAACACACAACAGAACACACAACAGAACACACAACAGAACACACAACAAACGACAGAACGCACGACAGAACACACAACAGAACACACGACAGGACACACAACAGAACACACAACAAACGACAGAACACACGACAACACACGATGGAACACACAACAGAACACACAACACACGACAGGACACACAACAAACGACAGAACACACAACAAACGACAGAACACACAACAGAACACACAACAGAACACACAACAGAACACACAACAAACGACAGAACACACGACAGACACACACACACAACACACGACAGACACACAACAAACGACAGAACACACAACAAACGACAGAACGCACGACAGAACACACAACAGAACACACGACAGGACACACAACAAACGACAGAACACACAACAAACGACAGAACACACAACAGAACACACGACAGAACACACAACAGAACACACGACAGAACACACAACAAACGACAGAACACACGACAGAACACACAACACACGACAGAACACACAACAAACGACAGAACACACAACAGAACACACGACAGAACACACAACAGAACACACGACAGAACACACAACAAACGACAGAACACACGACAGAACACACAAGAGAACACACGACAGAACACACGACAAAACACACGACAGAACACAAAACACACGACAGAACACACAAGAGAACACACGACAGAACACACGACAAAACACACGACAGAACACACAACAAACGACAAAACACACAACAGAACACACGACAGAACACATTAAACACGACAGGACACACAACAGAACACACAACAGAACAAACAACAGAACACACGACAGAACACATTAAACACGACAGGACACACAACAGAACACACAACAGAACACACGACAGAACACACGACAGAACAAACAACAGAACACACGACAGAACACACGACAGAACAAACAACAGAACACACGACAGAACACACGACAGAACAAACAACAGAACACACGACAGAACACAGTGTGATGAGTGGTGCAGACAGCACCTCTGTACCTCTTTGTCCTCACTGTGTATAGAGGACAGACACAGGTATGAACCCCAGCTGCAGGTGTGTGGATCTGTCAGCAGAGGGCAGCAGCTGCCTGGACTTCACAGAGACACTTTTCTATTTCTTCTAATAGGACTAATATATATATATATATATATATATATAGTATATGTATAATATATAGTATGTATATATATATATATATATATATAGTATATATATATATATATATATACAGGGTGAATAAAGAAACTGATAATTTTTTTTTTTTTTTCAATAAATAAATAAATAAAATAGAAAAATCAACATCCTCAACCTGAAAAGTTTCAACAACAACAACAAAAAAACTTCCTGCAGTGGAAAAAAAAAATCAAGTTAGAAGAAGAGAAATGTGAACGGGGGGAAACGAGTGAGTAATTGGTGTAAAATAAATATTTCCCTGCGGTTGCTGAGGTCCATAAAAACACTGTCCAGCAGATCTGTTTGCTCCCAAACATTGTCAGCAAAACACACATCATGACCTACATTTTCCTAAAACCTGACACTGGAGAATAAACACACACCTCAACTTCAAACCCAGTCGCTCTGAACTCATACTCCGACTTTCCTCCTGCACTAAAATACATGTAGAATGTTCTCTGTTAATGTTATTTATTTATGGATTTGTCATTTGTAATTGTAATTGTATATATTTCTGTGTTTGATTTATCGGTAACCCTTTATTGTTTCTGTTTTATTGTTAGCTGTTGCTAACGTTAGCTATTTAGCAGCTTACAATACAAAAGGTGCTACGTCCTGTAAGCAGCTACTTCTTCAGTGACTCGGTATTGGAAAGTGACGAGACATTCTGACCAGGCCGCGGCTAGCTGGTTAGCATGCTAATTTCAGTAGAAGAAAAGACACGATGGAAATAGAAGCAAACCATTAGGGTTTGAAAAAAATGTGTATGAGAGATTTTGTTTTCTCTGTTAACTTCATTTATTTCTGTGTCATCTGTAATTTGTATATTTCTATATTTTATTTATCGGTAACCTTTTACTGTTTCTTCCTGAGTAAACAGCTGTTGCTAACGTTAGCTATGTAGCAATAGCGAAAACTTACATACAGTTCCTTTAAGTAATTAAAAGTAATAAAGTATATACATATTAAATAAATAATTGATAAAACTATAATTTCAATGTAAGCAGATAAAAGTGTTTATTAATGTATTTGTTAACATCTATAACTGAAATAACGACACAGTTGTAATAAAACAATGTGTCTATGAGATGTTAGTGTGAATCTCCCTCTTTGTTTTTCATGCTGAGCTGCAGTTTGAGACACGAGGGAATTTAAAATGACTGTATGTAGAAGATTATTAACTTTATTTTATCCCCTTCACTTACATTAAAGTCCTTTATGAAGAGGAGCAGAAACTGTTCTGATGCTCCAACGAACACTTGATTATTGCTTTAAGTCAGATTTGAAAAACAGTGAAGCCATAATTTAAGTGTGTAAGAATTCCAGCACAACAGTCATCATCATCATCATCATCATCTTCGTGTTCATATTTTCTTGATGTGTTGACAGCTGGGTGAACGGTCACATGGCCGCCGTCCACGTCTGTTTCACGTCTGGCATTTTAATGGAATTCCAAACACACAGATGTGCGTTTCTCCTCCTTTAATAAGGAGGCACCTACAGTGCAGCACGGTCCAATAAAACGCCTCCTTTTCTATGATTTTTATTAAACGCTTGGATGGTTGTGATTAGGATCACGGGGCGAATGTGGCTGTGTGTGTGACGGGTTATAAAAAGACCACATGTGCCTGCCTCACACCTGGAAATAGACCCAGATGAAAAACTGTATTTGATGATAGTTTTAGCTTCTTTAATTGGGACGTCTGGAACTCAGCGTCTCCTTCCTGTGTCTCTTCTAAAGGACACAGTCTCAGCTTGACAGCCCATTATCCCGCCCTCCTGCAATTCTGTCACACTGGTTCCTCGAATCATTAAACCTCCTGCTTCATGTCACCAAAATGCCTCCTCTCCACTAATGTGTGTGTGTGTGTGTGTGTTGATAAAGGAGAGACACAGTGAGAGGAGACAGCAGAGAAAGGCAGATTAATCTCCAGAGTCGAGGGGGAAAAGGATTTTATTAGGCTCACGTGTGAAGCAGCGGCCGTGCTGTCAGTTGTAGTCGGGATTGAAACGTCCGCAGAGCAGAGCAGCATGATGGGAGGGTAACGTTTCAGCTCCCAGCACAACAAAGACGTCTGTACAGGGTGTGTATACTGTGTGTGTGTGTGTGTGTGTGTTGTGTGTGTGTGTGTGTGTGTTTGTGTGAGTCAGATTTTTAATGGGATACTGAATTCATCCGCACAGGGAGAGATCCAACAGAACACACGACAGAACACAGTGTGATGAGTGGTGCAGACAGCACCTCTGTACCTCTTTGTCCTCACTGTGTATAGAGGACAGACACAGGTATGAACCCCAGCTGCAGGTGTGTGGATCTGTCAGCAGAGGGCAGCAGCTGCCTGGACTTCACAGAGACACTTTTCTATTTCTTCTAATAGGACTAATATATATATATATATATATATATATATATATATATATATATATATATATTATATGTATATATATATATATAGTATATATATATATATACAGGGTGAATAAAGACACTGATAATTTTTTTTTTTTTTTTTAATAAATAAATAAATAAAATAGAAAAATCAACATCCTCAACCTGAAAAGTTTCAACAACAACAACAAAAAAACTTCCTGCAGTGGAAAAAAAAAATCAAGTTAGAAGAAGAGAAATGTGAACGGGGGGAAACGAGTGAGTAATTGGTGTAAAATAAATATTTCCCTGCGGTTGCTGAGGTCCATAAAAACACTGTCCAGCAGATCTGTTTGCTCCCAAACATTGTCAGCAAAACACACATCATGACCTACATTTTCCTAAAACCTGACACTGGAGAATAAACACACACCTCAACTTCAAACCCAGTCGCTCTGAACTCATACTCCGACTTTCCTCCTGCACTAAAATACATGTAGAATGTTCTCTGTTAATGTTATTTATTTATGGATTTGTCATTTGTAATTGTAATTGTATATATTTCTGTGTTTGATTTATCGGTAACCTTTATTGTTTCTGTTTTATTGTTAGCTGTTGCTAACGTTAGCTATTTAGCAGCTTACAATACAAAAGGTGCTACGTCCTGTAAGCAGCTACTTCTTCAGTGACTCGGTATTGGAAAGTGACGAGACATTCTGACCAGGCCGCGGCTAGCTGGTTAGCATGCTAATTTCAGTAGAAGAAAAGACACGATGGAAATAGAAGCAAACCATTAGGGTTTGAAAAAAATGTGTATGAGAGATTTTGTTTTCTCTGTTAACTTCATTTATTTCTGTGTCATCTGTAATTTGTATATTTCTATATTTTATTTATCGGTAACCTTTTACTGTTTCTTCCTGAGTAAACAGCTGTTGCTAACGTTAGCTATGTAGCAATAGCGAAAACTTACATACAGTTCCTTTAAGTAATTAAAAGTAATAAAGTATATACATATTAAATAAATAATTGATAAAACTATAATTTCAATGTAAGCAGATAAAAGTGTTTATTAATGTATTTGTTAACATCTATAACTGAAATAACGACACAGTTGTAATAAAACAATGTGTCTATGAGATGTTAGTGTGAATCTCCCTCTTTGTTTTTCATGCTGAGCTGCAGTTTGAGACACGAGGGAATTTAAAATGACTGTATGTAGAAGATTATTAACTTTATTTTATCCCCTTCACTTACATTAAAGTCCTTTATGAAGAGGAGCAGAAACTGTTCTGATGCTCCAACGAACACTTGATTATTGCTTTAAGTCAGATTTGAAAAACAGTGAAGCCATAATTTAAGTGTGTAAGAATTCCAGCACAACAGTCATCATCATCATCATCATCATCTTCGTGTTCATATTTTCTTGATGTGTTGACAGCTGGGTGAACGGTCACATGGCCGCCGTCCACGTCTGTTTCACGTCTGGCATTTTAATGGAATTCCAAACACACAGATGTGCGTTTCTCCTCCTTTAATAAGGAGGCACCTACAGTGCAGCACGGTCCAATAAAACGCCTCCTTTTCTATGATTTTTATTAAACGCTTGGATGGTTGTGATTAGGATCACGGGGCGAATGTGGCTGTGTGTGTGACGGGTTATAAAAAGACCACATGTGCCTGCCTCACACCTGGAAATAGACCCAGATGAAAAACTGTATTTGATGATAGTTTTAGCTTCTTTAATTGGGACGTCTGGAACTCAGCGTCTCCTTCCTGTGTCTCTTCTAAAGGACACAGTCTCAGCTTGACAGCCCATTATCCCGCCCTCCTGCAATTCTGTCACACTGGTTCCTCGAATCATTAAACCTCCTGCTTCATGTCACCAAAATGCCTCCTCTCCACTAATGTGTGTGTGTGTGTGTGTGTTGATAAAGGAGAGACACAGTGAGAGGAGACAGCAGAGAAAGGCAGATTAATCTCCAGAGTCGAGGGGGAAAAGGATTTTATTAGGCTCACGTGTGAAGCAGCGGCCGTGCTGTCAGTTGTAGTCGGGATTGAAACGTCCGCAGAGCAGAGCAGCATGATGGGAGGGTAACGTTTCAGCTCCCAGCACAACAAAGACGTCTGTACAGGGTGTGTATACTGTGTGTGTGTGTGTGTGTGTGTGTGTGTGTGTGTGTGTGTGTGTGTTTGTGTGAGTCAGATTTTTAATGGGATACTGAATTCATCCGCACAGGGAGAGATCCAGGCTTTCCTCTCCAGCGTCTCTGCAGATGATGCATTCACTGTCCTGCTCCTGGAGGCTTCAGGTTCAGTCACATCAAAACTCAACCTCCAGCTTCTTTTATATTTCTTCATTTTAATTTCATTAACGTTCAGCTTTCTTGTACTGAAGTCTTGTTAATGAGACGACTGTGGTTTCACAGCTGAGCTGCTTCACAATCTAAAACTCTATGGAAGCAAAGAAGTGTCCTGATCAGGCACCATGTTTTCGGGTTGTCCGTTCCATTCTTGTGAAGGCGATATCTCCGTAACACCTTGATGGAACTTTTTGAAATTTGGCACAAAACTTCACTTGGACTGAAGGATGAACTGATTAGAATTTGGTGGGAAAAGGTCAAAGTTAAAGGTCACTGTGACCTCACAAAACACATTTTCAGCCAAAATTCATTCACTAATTATGACACAATTTAACTCGAATGTCTATAAGGATAAAATGAAGTGACGACATTTTATATCCAAAAGGTCAAGGGTCAACTTCACTGTGACATCATAATGTTCTGTAAAAACACCTCTGGTCATTATTTAATGCTGTAACTCAGGAAGGAGAGACTGTGTGACCTCAATGCGACTTTAAATTCAAAGTATTTACATTTTGTCATTAAGTGTCTGTTGTTAGTGAGAGTCTGTTGTGTGAGTTAAACTGCTCGGCCTCACAGTTCCTGCTGTTACAGTCTGAACATGTCATACTGTTGCTGCTGATGATACTGATTACCTAAGTTATATTTTTGGGCATTTTTTTGCCTTTATTTTAATAGTTAGAGAGAGAGACAGAGACTTCGTGGTACATGCTGATCAATTCCCTCAGGCTCGATTGATCATCCTCAGTGACCCACATGTCCAGGTTTAAATTTTTCATCGTGAATTTTATTTTGGTGTTTGTTTTTATTTTGATGTAGTTTAAAACAACTGTTATTTTATAATGAATTATTTATAATTGTATTATTATTATTATTATTATTATTATTATTATTATTATTATTATTATTATTATTATGTGCACCACTTGAAACAACATTCAGGAAATTACAACTAAGGGAATTTAAACCACATGAAGTCAGACAGATGGATTTCAAAGTAAAACACTTCAATACTATAAAAGTCAGTGGTAATTGAATTATTTGAATATTAAGAATTCAGAGGCGGTTTAATTTAAAAAATGTAAAAAAGTAATGCGTTTCTTTGCTTCCATGAAGTTTTAATGAAAGAAGAAAGCACAGTTTGAACAATGGGACTGAGTGCAGATGAACTGACAAACTCCTGGCACACACACACACACACACGCACACGCACATGCACATGCACACACACACACACACGCACACACAGAATGAGTTACAGCTGAGGTTGAAGTAGTCTTCGTGGTTGTGGAGGATGAGGAGAGACTCGTCACAACACTGGACACGTGATTAGTAACAACACACCACAGTTTCTTGATAGGAGCTACAGATTCACTAAAGCTGACAGGAAACATCACAGAGACTCAAATAGAATAGTTTACATTTAAGATGAACGCTGACAAGCTCGACAGTCTGTAGACACCCCGCCTCCACCTCCTCGGTCTTCCTCCGCCCTCAGCCCTGCTCTCACGCCGTCTGCCGCTTCACGTTTACGGTTCCCTCTCGTGTCAGCGCCGCTCGTGTTTTACACAGCCGGATGAAAGCCTGCGGGGAGTGTGTAAAAGATTATTGGGTGAATAATCGCAGCGCAGGTGCCCCTCTAAAGATCCACCACATGTGTGGGCCACCGTCCTTTCCCACGTCGCTCTTTAACGAGGCGTGTTGTTCTGTTGTCGAATGCGTGCTGGAGATTTTATGGAGCCGGGAGACTCTCGTCCTGCGCTATGAAGCCTGTGTGTTATGAATTACGGCCCGTGATGAGCGCAGTGCGGAGGGTCTCCAGCCCCCCCCCCCAGGGAGCAGCGGTTTGTGATGTCTGGCCTTGAGCTGCTGGAGAAAATATGCTTCTTATGATTTGTTGTGATTGAATGCACGTCGTGGAGAGGGTATAGTGTGTGGTGTGAGAGTCCCGGGGGCTGCGGGTCGGTTTTCAGGCCAGTGTGAGGGTGGTACGATCGCTCCAAACTGTCACTGCCAAGATAACAACAAGCATCTTGAGCTGCTGTCCTCTGGGGCAATTATCTGATCCAACAATCAACCGAAACGCTCTGGAAAGCTTTAGATTAGGGGCCCGGGGCCAAGGAAAACGCTGGGTCTTGAGAGTCTGGAGGGTGTGGGGAGGGGGCCGCTCGCCGCTCAGCTGCATTCCTCACAGTTGCAGGCCAGGATGTATCTGTAAGTGGCCGTGATGCGCGTCCCGCCGGCGCAGCGCAGCCGCACCGCCTTCAGCTTGGAGGTGTGTGGCCGGCAGCAGGAGCAGGTGCTCTTGAAGGGCTGCTTGAGCACGGAGCTGAAGGAGATGAGCGGGTCGGAGCGGGTGGTGTGGCTGCAGTGACCCTCGCAGCGCGCCAGCAGCACCATCTGGAAAGCAGAGCGTAAGAAAGCACAGATAAGTCATTCACGCATTTTGTTTTCCTCGACCTTCAGGGAGGAGGAACGGGGTCTCCGGGTACAATGAGGCAGTGTTCGAGTCCCGTCTGTCTGGACTCCCGCCGTCTCTCCGACGTCTCGCAGCCTCGGCCTTGCACCTGCAAACTGAGAGATAGCAACAAGAGCAGTCACACATTCCTACACCTGCTGCAGCTCAGAGCTCAGGGTCACACACACACACACACACACACGCACACACGAAACGCTAGCCTTATTAGTGTCGTGAGCGTCCGCCTGGCATTCCTCTGTGGGTCACTACATTCCCGCCACCTCCCTAAACAGACTCCTGTGTCATGTCTTTCTGTCAGCTGCTGTGTGTCGCCACTCTCCACTTTGACAAAAGCCTGTCTGGGGCCGTGGCAGGGTGACACACACACACACACACACACACACACACACACACACACACAAAACACACACACACACACACACACACCACCACACACACCACACACAACACACACACACACACACACACACACAAAACACACACACACACACACACACACACACACACAGACACACACACACACACAGACACACACAAAACACACACCACACACACACACACACAGACACACACACACACACACACAGACACACACACACACACACACACACACACACACACAGACACACACACACACACACACACACACACACACAGGACACACACACACACAGACACACACACACACACACACAGACACACACACACACACACACAGACACACACACACACACACACACACAGACAGACACACACACACACAGACACACACACACAGACACACACACACACACACACACACACACACACCATCAGGAGTGTTGTCGCCACTTTAAGACCATTTGTCTTTGTCCTAGTCGAGGATCAGACTGTCAAACGGCAACAATTCCTCCTCTGGCACCGCCCCCCTCCTCCTCCCTCCTCCTCCTCCTCCCCCCTCCTACTCCTCCTCTTCCTCCTCCCCTCCCCCTCTTCCTCTTCCCCTCCTCCTACCCCCCCCGTCCGTCCGTCAGCACCTTCCTCCTCCTCCTCTCTCCTCCTACTCCTCGAAATGAATAAATAAATAAATGACTGTGAACAACATCCATCTACTCAACGTAAAGCTGTTCCCCAGACTGAAACCTCTGAGGTTTGGAATGAACGTGGTGCAAGGTTTTATTTATCAGTTAGCATGGAGGGATTACCTGTTCATACCTGGTCTTAAAGCTTTACACATGAGAACAGTTCATTATCTA
Organism: Seriola aureovittata; assembly: GCF_021018895.1. Classification (NCBI taxonomy): domain Eukaryota; kingdom Metazoa; phylum Chordata; class Actinopteri; order Carangiformes; family Carangidae; genus Seriola; species Seriola aureovittata. The sequence continues at coordinate 1,725,126 of NC_079374.1, read as the reverse complement.
ATAACGCATCATTGTCCATATCAGTGCTGCAGATAACTTAACACATCTCTCTCTGTGTGTGTCAGCTGAACAAACTCCATCTGCTGATGAAGGAAAGATTTCTGTCAAAAACCCAGAACTGTCAAAACTGAATCATTAGTGGCCAAACATTCCCATAATGCAAATTGATAACATCTTTCATTAGACCTCTTCCCGTCTACATTCCCACTTCCCCCCAGGGGGTAATCAACGCATAAATTAAGTCTCAAGCTCAAGCTGAGATACTCTGGGCGGGGCTTGGTGACTGCTTTGTTGTGACATCACAAAGTTCCAGAAGTCCTGACGGCTGGTTTTAAGGCTCAGTTTCTGAATACAGGCTGTGTGCATTTCTCTGTGGACTGAGGCTTTGATACTTTCACAGTATTAATATAGAAGCTAGAGCTGATCTATAATCACACTACACATGGACACAGACCTTTACACTGGAGGAGCTTTAAAGACACAAACTTTCTGTATCGACAAACCAACTCTAATATTTTCTTTTACTGATTTTCTCAGAAATTGGTGAAAATTTTAGATCCATTTTGGATGGAAACTGAACTTTGTGTCCTTGTAAAATCAACTTTAAAATGAGGGATAAAAACTCCAGAGCCACACTTTGTACCTCCAACCTCAACACACGCACGCACACACACACACACACACACACACACACACACACACATATATACATAAACACAGTCCCTGAGAAACGAAGCGTGACTCGTCTAAATGACGAGTGATGGAGATAAAGAGGGAGAAGGAGATACTGGACTAAGTGGAGGAGGGGCAGTGACAGTAGTAGGAGAGAAATGTGTGTGAGATAAATGAGTGTTCAGTGTTGGGGGAGTGTTTCTGGCCGGTGTTTGGGGGGTTTCTATGCTTTTTGATGGAGCTGTTTGTCTGATATCTGTAATGAATGAGTTCATTTATCAGACAGAACTGACCGTGTTACCTTGAACAAGCAAATATGAGTGGGCGACCATAAGAGTGTGTGTGTGTGTGTGTGTGTGTGTGTGTGTGTGTGTGTGTGTGTGGCTTCCTTACCTTGGAGTTGCACTTATAAATCGGGTGTGTGATGGTCTCCACAAAGTGGTGCCTCATGCATCGCTCGGGGTCGGAGTCTCCCAGGTGCGGGTGTGCGTTGTCGCTGGCCTTGTTGCTGCTGGCGGACTGGACCAGGCCCAGCAGGGGGCAGCACATCAGGACCAGCAGCAGGCCAGAGGGGGGGCCCACGGAGACCGAAGGTTTCATGATGATCGGGCCGTCCTGAGGCTCGATCCTCTGGGTCGTCCGACTCGTCGCGTCGTCTCTGTTAGCGCCTGGGTTTCCGTCTCTCACAGTCTCTCACCTCAGTTGCGTTTGAGGCTCTCACGGAGAGGAGAGCGTCTTCGTCTCTGTCAGTACAGCGGAGGCTCAAGGACGGCGAGCTGCGGGGGGAGAGGTAGCAGGAGGGTCGGCTCGTCGGGCCGCTCCATCACCTGCTGTCTGGACCCACCGCAGTCTGGAAGGAGAAGACAAACAGGAAGTCATCAGTGGAAACATGAAGAGATAAAAACAATATTGTGTGTGTTTTGTCTATTAGTCATTTGTGCGTCCAAGGTAACGACTGTAAATCCTGTAGAAGAGATCACACACTCTCCTTCAGTGGATGAAACTACCTCCACACAAATTCCCACAGAAATTTCTGCCAGTTTTAGTGATTGACTGTTTGATGTGTGTGTGTGTGTGTGTGTGTCTCCAGACTTGGCTGCTCACTTTGTCTCCTTAAGTCCACGGTTGCCCCTGTACACCCACACACTGCACACACACACATGTAGACACATAAGTCCTGGTGCTTTTATTACAGAGCAGAAACTTAAGCCGAGCACAAACAGCCTGCAGCCAGGCCCCTTCCTCTCCACACCAACCACTTTTTCATTAAAACTAATCGCTCTCCCAACAAGCCCTCTGCCAGCCCCGCAGAATATTTTAACATGTATTTATGTCAGTTTTTCTTTTTCCTTTCTCCAGCTTCATAGTTTTATTGTCCTCCTGACGACAGGGTTCGTGTTAGGAGGGAGCTCGGAGCTGGCCCACGGAGGTTCTCTAACAGGCAATGTGTTGTGAATTAGGCCGAGGTGTGTGTACACGCGGGGTCAGGGAGTGAGGAGGGAGCGTAATGAGGGAGGTTTTTATTTTTCTTGAATTATTATGATTGTTAACCTATAGTCCGTGTCTGTAAATGTATGTGTCCAGAAGTTTGTCTTGGGCAGCTCGACTGCTGGATTGGTTTGCACCAGCTACTCGTTACCAAGTCCTTCCCAAGCTCGTAAGCTTGATTTATTAGGAAACATCTGTCACACTGTCCAATAAAAAGAAATGTAAATGCAAACAGGAAGTCTCTGTAGTATCACAAAGGGTAGAATAACTTATAAAAAAGGACATTTTGGAGGGGTTAAAACACCAGAAGTTACCTGCCTGTACTTTGGGTCTGATTTCATTTAGTTCAGTTTGGCAAACATGAAGAAATATGTGTTTCTGTTCATGTAGTTTAGCATGAGCAGATTATGCTAACCCACAGTGGCTGACATGTCTCAGTCATGTTTTCCATTTGTGTTGTTTCACTGAAATGTAAAATAAAAACTTCCGGGTTATTTAATTGTTAAATATCATTATTTATCTGTTGAAACCAGGTTAAGTTAGAAACTAAATGAGACAGAGATGTCTCGTCTATATGTGTCTTCAGTATAGTACTAGTAGTAGTAGTAGTAGTAGTATAGTAGTTTGTACATGGCGGGTGTGGTAGTCACGGCAACAGTGACCCAGGGGCCCGACACTATTTTTCTTGAATGTAAAACAACATTATTATATAGTGTTATAGTATTATATAAGATTAGTTTTAAGATGCTTGTTTTTGAGCAGATTTATACATAAACTTTTTATTTATTTTTTCTTTTTACCATAAACCTGTTTTATACATAAAGGTTTATTTAGCACCTGAAAACAACAAATTTTTCTTAATTATTAATTATTTTCAGTTTTAATAATGATGCTGCCTGTTTTGTAAATATTCCGATTGATCCTGAAGTTCAGGAAGTTTTATGAGTGATGATCTTAATGTCGAAACATTCTGGGCTGGTTCCTGTTAGAAGTTTATTCATCATCATTCTGCCAATAAAACATTATTCCACTGGAGTCTTATTTGCCTGTTTTCATTATGAAATACAGAGATGATTTCCCCGTGTATGGCCCTGATTAATGCATGAAAAGGGAACAGATATACTTAATGTTCGGGGTCCAGGTTTTGTGCTCCACCCCCGGGTGGATGTGGAGCCAGTGGCCTCGTGCCCTCAGTAACTGCCCCTCTGAGCTGCAGTGAGTTAAAGCAGAACAAATGAACTAAACTTCACATTCCTGCAGAGCTCCCTCTCTAACATCCATCTCCTTCACTGTTTGACTCAACTACACTTTTCCCTCATTTCAACTGAAATCACAGAATACATCAAGTTCACTTGAAACCTTTATACACCCCCCCCCCCCGATCCCTCCGTCTTCCACCACATCCCACCCCCCCAAAAATTCCAACCCCTGTATTTTTCTTTCTAAGGAGAATCATTTAACCTTAACATTCCTCCTGAGAGAAATAGAAGTATCATTTGGCCTGTTAAAATAAATACTCCCCGAGATGTTTCGCTGGCCTGTCGAACATGTGCTGCAGGGTTTACACAGCAGACGGCCCGGGCCGCCTCCTGCAGCCAGCACCCATCAGCACCTCCAGCTCTGCCAGCCGCACCGCTGCTATCCCCATCCCTGCTGCTGGTGTCACCGTCGGCTGCTGGTCGAAGGTGTTACACACTCGTTCAGGACAGAGCCTGAGTCTGTCATTTAACAGGATGAAACCAAGATGACAGGATGAAGGATCAGTAGTCGGAGTAACCTGTGAAGGGGGGCACTGCCCCCCCCCCCCCCCCCCCATGTGCCCCGTGGCCTCAAGTTCCCATTGAGTGCAGGTCATACAGCAGATTTCACACGGCAGCTTCAGTACTGCTGTGATGGAGTAACACCACCTGGCCCCAGGTTTCTGCACCATGTGCGCACAACATTTTTACACTAGAACCCGCCACAGATTTAGATTTATAGGCTGATCTATGATCATATCAAATGTCATGATATTTCCTGAAATATGTGATTTTTCAAAAAATATTTTTGCAAAAATAACTTCTGTTTAGTGGCAGCATCACTAATACCTAAAACTTATAATGCAATAATTTAATTTTATGTGATTAAAAAACACAGCAAACATAAAAATATAGAAAAAATATAAAATAAAATAATGTATTATAAAAAACAAAACAAAACCCCTCCTGTGATAATATCCTTTATCATGATATTTGGTCTGTTTTTTTATTATCAATCATATCATTATTATTAACAAAATATTGTTTTCTCCTGATAATATCTTGTTATCTTGAAATAACATAATAATATCTTGAATTAATAAAAAAAAGATATTAAATTGTGGATTGGTTTTGCCCAAACCAACACAGGATGTCTGTCTAATGTAAAAGGGGGTAATTCCCTCTGGCTTTCAGCTTTTTGCAACATGTCATGCTCACACCATGTTTCTGCTGCCCCCAAGTGACCAAAGCAAAAACCTGATATTGTGTATTAGTGGTGCAAACTCCCAATCAAATGCTAAATTAATCAAAGCACCAAAAACCAGTTAAGTGGAGTGAACGTGGGAGTTTGAGCGACAGTTGCCCCCTTTGCTCTGTTGAAAGTCCAGGCTTGAGACGGTAACAGACGGTATATTAAAGTGAGTGATCGCAGCGTCTCGTGAACCCAACAAAAGGAATCTATAAAGTGAAAACATGTTGAATCAATTCAGATCAAACATGCAACAGTTTTTATGGCCACAAAAAACAAAAAAAAACATCCAGAATTTCCTTGTAAATCCCAACAGAAAACGACAGGAGTGATCCAGCTGCTAAACACCAGGACGAGTCAAATAAACTATATTTTACTCCACCTGTTGTCGAGCTGGTGCGCAGCCAGCTCTGTCCTCTCTGATTAACCATTAGCCAGACATTCCCACCGTATTATCGTTTTTATGTGCAGCGAGGAGATGATTTTCTATCGATTGCCATCCGCCTGTCCTGCAGCCAGCTGAGGCGGCCGTCCCTCACGACACGGGGACCACACATCATAATTAGTGTCTCTTTTGGCGACTCGCTCTTGAGCTTTGAAAGCCGGTGATTCAGCGCAGAGCTACGAACGGCAGCTGCCTCAGATAATGGGGCTTTTAGGATAATATACGGAGACAGTATCTGTGTGACTGAGTTCATTATCTCTCTGTGAGTGAGTGATGCCCGGCTGCCTCCCTGCCTGTCGGGACTGTAGGTTGAAGACGACCGACGGGAGGTCTGGAGGTTTGGGGGCAGCGTCGGGGCCGCGGTGGCCTCCTCACTTCCTGCTCACCCACACCTGCCCTGGACTCAGATTTATAGTGCCCTGGGTGTTCACAAACAGCAGCTGGATCCTCCCGTCCAGTCCACTCCCCCCACCCCACCCCCATCTCGTCCAAGTATAATGACCGACAAACCCAAAACCGTTACGGTCCGTATCTTTCCTGGATCTATTGTTTGGCCTCGACCCCATCGTCCACTCAAACCGAGCTATAATTACAAAAACAAATCCCCATTGTGTTCCACTTTAAAACGCACCATTCTTCCTCTGTTGGTGTCCTCCCGAAACCCGTCCCTCCACATTTCCTCTTATCACTTCCTCCTTTATCCCCAAGAAAGAAAAGCGCTGGTACCCCTCTGTTGTACTGCTGAGGTGTTGGATCAAACCTCGCCGTCACCCCGGGTCCTGACTGTTTTCATTATAAAGAAAAGCAGACATGTTGGCAGCAGAGCTTCGCAGAATACAACAAGTCGTTCTTTCTGAATTACCCATGAAAACTCAGCTCAATTAAAGTAAACAGCTTCGCTCGATGACTGTTGTAGAAAAACTTCTGCGGGGCCAGAATCCATCCAGTAAACCAAAGTCAAACTTTCCATTTGACCAAGCGAGGGATTTTCTGGAAGCCGACGCCACCTTATCTCTGTTAAAACGCATTCAGATACATGTGAGTTTGAGGAATAGTATGCAGTCTGGGACAAGAGACCGAGTGAGGTCATGTTCAAGGTTTTTTACGTGGATCTGAGTTCTGTCACCGCCAAGCCTCCGCTCCCAACCTGAGTGAACAGCGATCCGTGTGCGGGGCTCGGCGGAGTGGGAAAAACGGTGCATGTGGCGAGACGGTGGAAAACAGAGGCCGCACTGTTCCTGCTTCAAGTGGGTAAAGGGATATTTAGTTCTAACAAGAAAGGAGGGGAGAGCGGGTTCTGTTCTTCCCGGGGAAGCGGGGAGACGTCCAGATTTAGCTATCGCAACCTTGCCAAGATTGAAGCGCGTCCAAAACAAGTAGTCCGGAGCAGTGGCTTCATTATTGGAGGGGAGGAGGTGGAGACGTAGTTCTCCCCTGATTTCTGTGCAAACAGCCCATAAATAACCAAGATCCTGGGCCAATAGAGGCAACTAAAAATGACTTTTATCATTGTTAATTATCACAATGATGGAGGATTTACCGCTCGAAATTCATACTCATCTTCTTTTTTATTTTTAAAAATGGGTCCCTGATTTCAGCCGAAAGCAGCTTCTCATTTCTAGGCGATGACTGTCGACTCCACCCGCTCAGAGGACAACCGACACTCCAGCTGACTTTTAATGTTTCCAGCTGACCTGCTTCAAAACAAGAATCTTGTAAAAGTCTCTGTTCTCACCACGTAGAAGAGAAATCCAGAGCTCCGAACGCAAGCGGGCAGAACGGTGACGGAGGAAGGAGCCGAGGTGATAAAGATCAGTCAGTCTGAGGACAAATGCGATAAAACAATGTGAGGACCCGTAGAAAATGAATACGATGACGAACAAGGCTTCGTCATGCATTTTTAATTCTTCACTGCTTCACTGTGTGTCAAATGGGAAACAAAGCCAAAGTTAGCTCAATGTGGACAAAGCTAACCTTCAATAGCTCAGTTCAACCACAACGTTTACAGCAACTGTAACCGGTTTGCATCACATGGTCAAACATGGTGCTGTGTCTGGGTTCAGTCAGTAGAGTCCGTCTGTTGGCTCAGAAACAAATCATAATTTTAATAATTCGCCGCAACAACCCAAAAATCTAAAGTATTCTCCTTTCCTCTTTAACTGACCGATGTGGAGCTTGCGGTACTTAGAGTTAATTAGAGGAGGCCCACGGCCGGAGGAAATTAAATAGCATGTATTATATGTAACTACACACACATTAAGTGTGGAGGCCAATCTCTACATCTGCATTTACTGCTTATTAAAAGACATATCATGTGTCATAGAGCAAATCACATTTTCTAAAGTTCTGTAGATAAAGCTGAAGCAGCGACGCCAGGAGGCACATCATTTAAAAAAAACAAAAAAACAAACCCGAAAGATCCAGTCTGGGTTAAGAATATCTGTGGAGCCAAAACCACATAACCACAATACTATCCCTCCTCACGTCCCACAATCCCTCTGGCTTCAGGCTTTAGGACTTTGAGGTTATGAGACGGTGATTCAGAGCTGATGTCTCTCTTTAGAGGCCGTGGTCAGGAAGACGCCTCCCAGGTGTACACACACACACACACACACACACACACACACACACACACACACACACACAGACACACACACACAGACTGACCTACCACTGATACACTGGTGGAACGTAACTAAGTTCATTTAGTCTAGTGTCCACAGCGCCCGATCACATAACTACTTCACCCTCGGCATCCATCATAAATAAACTAGACTCTTACATTTCCCTTTTAAATCTTTATAATTTGATGTATTTTATAACTATTGTAAATGTTAATTTGTAGTTCCTTGTGTGGTCTTGTGTCAGATCTTGAAAGAGAGATTTTGATCTCATGAGTCTGATTAAATAAAGATTAAAAAACTGTTCAGTAGTTAACTAGGAGTTAAGAGTTTTGAGGTACATGTACTTCACTTGAGTATTTCTGTTTTATTCTACTTTATACCTTTATTCTTCACGACAGTTCAGAGGGACATATTGTATTTTAACTCATTTTAATTTATCCAATAACATGTAGTTTAGTTTTGCTCCTCAGATGCAAAGAGGTGTTTGTGAATTACAGGTCTTTAGGGTTTGGACTGTTGGTCAGAGTTGTGCTTAACATTTGTCATAATTTCCTGACACTTTACCAACCAAAGATAAGACGGGTTAATCAATAATAAAAAACTGGCTCTGTCCCCGGTAATGAAAACACTGGATCACAGCCCGAAGGATGTGAGGTGCCAAAGAGCGTCACAGCGAGACGTTTGTTCCGGAGGTAAAAGTGAAACAATGACATTGTCTCAGGATCCGTGACGAGCCCGTGAAGCCTCCAACTGTTCCACCATATGTTGTGTAGGACCGAGTTCCTCGGTCCACGTTACCGCGGTTTGTTCTCAGCAGTGGGGAGCATGTATAAATATCCCCTGCCCACCTTACTTCTGGGTTTCTGTTCTCACACATGCAAACCCGCACACGTATGTGCATGTAGTCCACGGGGGGGTGGGGGGGGCTCTGCACATTGCTGGGATGCTGTTGTGCGCTGGCACACGGACCGAGACCGAGGAGCCAGATCTTCAGAGGGATCCTCCGCTTTATCACACGGGCCAGCCGGCAGCTGAGTACACAGTTGCTGTCCGGGGATGGGGGGCCTTGTCTGCAGCACCCCCCCACACCCCTACACCCCCACCCTGCTGCCACGCACTGAAAACAGGTGCATCAAAGGATGCCGGAGGAGGAGGGGGAGTCGGGGAAAAAGACAGGTAGAGCGGGGGAAGTAATTTTTTAAGCCGCTATGAATATCCCTCCCTCCCTCCCTCCCTCTCTTCTTCTTCCCAACTACATCATCACACTCTCTGATTTGCTCCCCTGCTGCTCCGTGCCCAGAGTTTATGTCATGACTTTCTATCTACCACCCCCCCACCCCCCACCCCACCCCTGCTCCTCCTCGACCTCACCTCCCTCCATTGTTTCACCAGCTTTTAATAAACTAAAGGGCAGATTCCTGACTGGAGCGAGAAGGGGGGGGGCAGACCCACAGACCTGTCCTCCAGCCACACACACACACACACACACACACACACACACACACACACAGAGTTTGGCATGCAGCGTGCCAAGCTCTTCCACTGTCTACTGACGCCAGCTCCCGAAACACACACACACAAACTTACTCTTCCTCCCTCTCTCTCTCTCTAACACACACACAGACACACACACACACACACACACACACACACACTCACTCTCACCCTCCCCACGCGCCAACCTCCTAAAAGCTAAGCTCCTCACTAAATATATCCCCCCCAGTAAAGATAAGACAAACACAGTGGATTTGAGAGCGGTGTACAGCCAATGACGGGCGGCCATGTGAGCCGGAGCTAAGCTCGTGTTAGCTTTACAGTTTAGGCTTCAGAGACGGAGCGGGAAGACACAGAGGACATGTATGTGTGAATGTTCCCGTCGTTTAGTGAAGCACAGTCGCTCAGGGTGTGTTTGTTGAACCCACGTCCACCTCAAACCCTAAACCCACCTCCTCCGTTCTCTCCATCCTCGTCAGAGAGGAGGGAGAAGAACAGTGGCGAGCTGCAGGCTAAACGCAGCGCATGAAACTAGATCAATCCTCCATTCCGCTGCGAGCCCGAGGCGCTTCTCTAAAAAAGAAAAAGAGTGAGCAAAGGAGTCGTAGGCGTGTTTGTTTTATCGCGCTGGACCAGGTTTCTTCGGGGGCAGCATGGATCTGTCACATGCTCGTCTGGCAGGGCGGCGTTCAGAGTCTTCCTGACGGCCCCGCCGTTCGTGCAGAGCATCCATTTGTCAGAAGCACATTCCTGCGGCGGTGAGACATTGTGAACTGACTATCAGAGCTTCAACACTGTCCAAATAAACACACTCACAATGGGCCCCAGTGTGTGTGTGTGTGTGTGTGTGTGTGTGTATGTGTTTGCATGCATGTGTGAGAATATGAAACATGAGAGCTCAGACACAAAACCAACCGTGCATCGCTGCTGTCTGCGAGCACCTGGCTGAGTGTGCGACGCTTCAAACACACCTCCTCCTCCTCCTCCTCCTCGCCTTCCTCTTCTCCAAACAGTTCAAAGGTCAGTTTTAGTTCGAGGCGAGGACGAGGAGAGAAACTCAGACATTTTCTTTCCGTGCAATCGGTTTCTCATCTGGTGTCACTGGAAGTGGAGAGGGATGTCTGGAGGGATGTGTGCATCACACAGTCTCTCTCTCTTTTTTTCCCCTTGTGTTAGCCTCTCGGTCACTCTCACCTCCTCCAGCCCTCTCTCTCTCTCTCTCTCTCTCTCTCTCTCACACATCTCAGTTTCATTCTGTTTCTCCTATTTATCGTGTCCTTCTCTCTCTGAAGGCTTCACTGTTCCCGTCTCTGTTTTTCCTCCTGCTTGGACTTCTCTCTCTCTCATTATCCCTCAGTCTCATCACTTCATTTTTCATTTAAACACCTTCTCCTCTCCTCCTCAGTTGGATGGAAGTGGTAGCTCCTCTCCTCCTCCTCCTCCTCCTCCTCCTACCTACCACAGAGTCTATTATATCTGTCATCATCTCCCTCAGCAGCCTCAGGGCTCAGCACAACAGGCCGAGTCAATCACACACTTACAGACATAAACGCACGCACCTGTAAAACACATATCCATACATATATCCAAAGTTATTCACACTGTTATTAACCTCATGCAGCTCCAGCACGCACGCACACACACACACACACGCGCGCGCGCACACACACACACACACACTCCCTACTTGCTCCACTATCCCTCCAGCCTTGCTGTCAATGCCTGATTAGCGTGTTCGCCGGCGCCAACACAAACATGTTTCCTCCGATTACACATCATGTCACGCCGCGTCCTAATCACAACCACTTGCGGTTTCTGGACTCGCCAGCAGAAGAAAATACCTGCAATAAAAGAGGAATGTGCACCTGAGCTCCTGAGCTCAGGGATGAGACCGAGTGAGGAGAAGTTCAGATCAAACTCTGTGACGCTGTCATGAACAGCTGTGAGAAAATACACACGGACAGAAAGTACAATACACCTTTAAAAAGAAGAAAGGCAGAGTGTGTTTGTAGGTGTGTCGGTCCTGAGGCTGGTGGACTTACCTTCAGCGCCCGGCAGCGGACGGACAGACAGCTGAGGTATCCAGAGACTGGCTGAGACCCTGAACACAACGCTGGATTTGTTGTTCAACTATTGTTTCCCAGCCAGCTCCTCTCTCCTCCTGTTTCTACCTCTCTCTCTCACACACAGATTGTCTGAGCGCTATTCTCTCCTCCCTCTGTCTCACTGTCTCTCTCCCTCCCTCCCTCCCTCCCTCTCTCTCTCTCTCTCTCTCTCCCTCTCTCACTTTCTCCTGAACAGGGAAATCACCAGAAAGAGGGGAGCAGCCTGGATGCTCCGTCTGTGAGGACGCTTGTCACATGTGGATCGTGACACAGCAATCGTATATCATACGCCCTTTCTCTCCCTCTCTCTCTCCCCCTCTCTCTCTCTCTCTCTCTCTCACACACCAGCTGACGCACCGACACGCTCCACAGCGGCAAATGGGAATTCCAGCCCTGGACGGCTCCGCTCACCCCATCAGGAGAGAGCTGACCAAAAGCTGCAGCCAGTTTTACGAGGTCAGGGTTATAAAACTGTTAGCAGATTTAGTTTATTTAAAAACAACTGGCCCCCGTGGCCTTTCCTCTTCACGCGCTTTCTCCTGCCCATGACATGAGGGGAGGAGGGGGGGTGTGTGTGTGTGTGCAGGTGGGGAGGTGTGGGAAAGGAGAAGAGTTAAAGAGGAGGTTAAATCACTCACCTTCGCCGTCTTCTCTTGATGGGAACATCTATCTCCACCTGCAGACAAGGTTATAGTATCACTGGAGAATACGTCCCTATAGATTCATTTAAATTACAAAACGAGCCGTGCATTAATCACTTAAAATCTGCCGGACATTTCATCTTGGATTATTGGTCTTCATCTGTGAACGATTATGTGACGGTGCAGGGCCTGTGTGTTTGGCAATGGTGAAAACAACAGCAACAGAGCAGGGACTGCAGCGACCCCGTCCATCAGTCACATCACACACATGGAGAAAGACACCATGAAGATATAAAGGGGACAAACTGTGATGCATTCAGTGAGGGAGGCGTCTGCGTTTACCTTGAGACACGAGCTGTCACACCTTCTCTGAGGCTCTCGCACGCGGCCGCTGCCAAATTATTACGATGTATTGCGTCAGTTGCTTTTGTTTCTGATTTATCTGCGGGGGGGGGGGGGGTTTGGTTTATTGAACACTTTAAGTTACTAGAAAGATGGTGAAGGTGAAGTCGTCCGACTGAGGTGTGGAAAAACACAGCCAGATGCAGCCTGACAAATAAGGCACATCGTGTAGAGGCTAAGTACCGAGGATGCATTCTTTCAACATGTTTCATACAGACAGAGGGTGGAGGAGGTGGGGGGGCAGGTTGGGGCGGGGGGGGGGGGGGGGGGGGGATGCAGAGCATGACAAATAATGAATTTTTCATAGGCTGATTAAATAAGAAAAGGGCGGGCAGTCAGACAGTGTGGGAATAACAACAAGTACGATGCCAAAATAGGTGAAAAAGAATAACATGAGCCATGTGAGGCTGACAGCATATGTTCAGATACTCATTGTACCACACACACTTACACACACACACACACACACACACATACATTCAAGTCCTGGTATGCAGAGTCAAAACTCTCGGGGGAAATAAGGGGAGCAAGCTGCACCACACTAAGTAGGACTTAGTGGGTCAAAAGTTTAAGAAGCACAATTACCTGAAAGACCTCGGCTGACCCCCAAATTTCTCACCTTCTGTTCCCTCACACACTCACACACACTCACACACACACAAACTCACACTCACTCACACACTCACTCACACTCACACACACTAACACTCACACACACCCACCTTCGACAGAAGCGATTTACAGCCGGCAGCAGGAGAGGGTGAAAACTTATACACCACCAACAGGCTCCTAGAGAGAGAGAGAGAGAGAGAGAGAGAGAGAGAGAGAGAGAGAGCAGGAGACCCACGTAAGCAGCGTTTGTATTTTGATTACACGTTCAGGCATTGTAAATGATCACCGCTGCGAACAGTGTCAAATTAAATGGTCATAACTCACCTGGACAGAATCTGACCTCGTCTCCTTGGCTTACTCAGCTTGCGTCCACATGAGAGGTGGTGACAGGGAGTAAATGGCTTCAGATAATGTATCATAATATCACATTAAGAAAATGTCCGTGGAAGCCAAATGTGAATCCCATATGTGGAGAGGAGGAGGGGGGGGGGGGGGGGAGAGGAGGAGGAGGAGGAAGAGGAGGAGGAGGAGGAGGGGAGGAGGAGGAGGGTGGGGTGAGAGGCAGAGGGAGTGGAGGAGAAGGCCAGAGGATGGAAGATATATTGAGCAAAAGGAGGGGATACGCCGGGTGACACAGCGCCACAAAAGCAGCTTTCTGACAACTTGTAAAAAAGGCTTTTGCTTTCTGTAACAACAGGCGGTAAGTGGATGGTGGTAAAAAGCTAAACAATATTGTTTCTATGTGACAGCTGTTTAAGATCAGGAGAGTAAAGTCTTTACTCCCTCCGCTGTTTATCCAGATTTCCATCTTGTTGATGTGTCACTGGCCAGTTAGCAGACTTTACCCTGTGGCTGTTCACACTGGTGATTAGGCAGCAGGTCAGGTTGCGCCCCCTGTTACATCTGCGTATAAGCCCGTGACTGTTAAGAGCGTGACGTTGGCGGCTGTCCCCGTCTTGATCAAGTCCCGCCTTGGCTGCAGGCGGTGCCGTACGCTGTCCCCACGAGCGCCGGCAGCTGAGATGTGACTGAGCCTGATGTGAGATGAGTCGTCGCCTCATCAGGACGGGATTAGCGGGGGGGAGGGGGGAGGGGGCAGGGTCACATCTCGGCTCAATCGCACCCGAGTCACGCGCTCCCAGGCCTGTGGGGCGTGACCGTCCTGACGTCGGCCATCTTTGTTCTGCTCTGCAAGAATGTAAACCTGCGGTCCCCTTGCTCGAAGAGTTAAACATCTCTTCGTCCTGTCAGCTTTCAACTAAAGCTCTCTGTTCTCTCCTTCAGCGCAGGAAAAGCTCGTTTCAAGCCGGTTCGTATTATGTGTGACAAGCACAAAGCTGTGGACTGATGGATGGTGCACAGACATTTTCAGTCTTCATTTGGGAGATTGATTTCCAGCCTTATTCTAGGTAACATGAAAAAATGGTAGGGTTGGGGGGGGGGGTGAAGGGGTTATAATTTGGGGAGATTTATCAACAGAGAAACAGGCATGTTTGCCTCAAATATAAGCTCTGCTGGGAGCCAGGAGTCTAACGCAAATAGTCCCATAGTTGTAATTTACAGTCGGTGTAGAATAACTTTCTCTTTTCTTGACCAGGTAAAACAATGTCGCAGCAGCTGCCAAAGACAACGGGCGTGTGATGAGTGTACCAGGTCTGGGTTTTTTTGGGAGTTGAGGGGGAAGCACGGTTACAGCCGGTACAAGTGCTCCGAGCGGCTGATACAGGAGCGAAACGCCGGTATCAAACAGACGCTGCGCTCCTCCGGTGGCGATCCGAGTTCAAACCACGGTGCAGTTAATGATCTTAACACACGTTTACGTCTACACATAAACACACAGTCATGAGCATGATATTGCATGAGGAATGAGAACAGCAGCCCCGGGTGGGGGTGGGGGAGGTGAGGGGGGGGTTATGGAGACAGAAAAGGGATGAAAGAAAGAAAGTGAAAAACTCTGAGACAGAGATAGAGGGAGATATGGAACAATGAGAGAGCAGCTAAGTGTTTCCCCATGTGCACCTGGGGCAGTGGCTGACCCTGTAAAGTGGGGTCTAAGCCTTAGCCCTCTCTCTGTGCCAATGCCCATAGGCACTGAGGAATCACAGGAATGAGGGAGAGCAGCCAAAAGCAGTCTGCTAAACTCCCTTCATCTTTATAGAAGTGCCGTTACAGAGGGCCTCCAGTCCAGGCCCAGACAGGGAACACTTCCCAGGCTGCTCCATCCCTCCCACAGCCCTCCTGGGACAGTGACGGGCTCCAGTGTTCAGTGACTTTCTCCTGAGAAGGAGCCAGCAGGTAGGAAGACACCAACTTCTGCCAAGAGGGTAATTAAAGATTTGTGTCTAGACGGACGGCATCATTAGAAAGTTTGAGTTGTGACTGTGGAGTCAAAGGGACAATCTGTGAAATATCTCAACAGCTACTGGATGGACCAGCGTGTAAATTCATTGTTCCTGGAAGATGAGTCTCCGGCAGCACCATGAGGTCGACATCTTTGATGGATTGCCCTAAAATGTAGTGAAGACATCGACGGTTCCAACACTATAACACTATATATCCTAATCCTAATGATGCCTTAACTTTTCGTCTAGCGCCCTCATCAGCTCAAAAGTCACGCAGAAAAACTGATCAGTCTCAACTGTTTTTTGTGTTTAGCGCTAATTATCCAGCATTAGCGTGTTAATAAGCAAAACTAAGATGATAAACATTATTCTGTATTAACATTATACTCTATTATTATACTAATGCTAAACATTAGCATGTTAGCATCGTCCTTGCGAGTACATTAACGTGCTGATGTTAGCATTTAGCTCAACGCACCGCTGTGTCGAAGTAAAGCTTCACAGAGCTGCTCAAATGGCTGTAGACTCGTACGCTGCATTCACATGGTGTCGGAATAATCGGAAAAATTAGTTTCCGACCGGGAACGTCGCCTAAAGTTGGAACAACAACTTGGAAAGTCGGTGAAGTTTGGTGCACGACTTGCCGAGTTGTTGACGTCATATATGGCAGACGTAAATAAATGTTTGGTTGACGGTGAGAAACTTTTGATTAATGGTGCAAATGCACACATTGCATATAATTTTTTTTACTAACATTTAATTTGTAATATGGTATTAGGCTGTAACCATGTAGACTGACTTACATTAGCTAGTGAAGTTATTAGCTAGCAGTAACTCTGATCAACGTGTTGTTTAAATGATGAACACACCGAAGTCGGGAAACGGGAACATCCGAGGAGCACGTGAATGCAGCATTAATATAAATCATTTTTAAATAAACATTTTCAGTTTTGAATGTAGAAATACATGAAAAATACACTTTCAAAAACATTCCTAAATTAGAGGTTTAAATTATATAAAATCAGTTGTAGCAGGGAAATTAAAACATGAGACTTCTGCCGTGGTGTGAGTTACTAGAAGCTTATTCAGAGTGAACTGTGGGGCCAAAAACTGCTTCTCTGGGGGAACAGTTCTGAGAAAAACAACATCTGAACGCAGGTGCTCTGTAATGTGTGTGTTTTTGTGTGCTTCCAGGTTTAGGATTTGTTGTCATGAGAAAAGAAAGGCACACGGCCAGTAAACAGAAATCTTTCCCCTCTTGTTCTCAGATATCTGTTTAGACTTCATAGATTGGCTATGACTCCATCAGACTCACATTAAGCCCATCACGCACATTCACATGCACGCACGGTCGGATCCTCTCGACCCAGGAGACATTTATGACCTTCCCGTATATCAGTTTTTACAGTGCAGCGGCCCCGAGCAGAACAGCAGTAAAGTGGAACGAGGACAAAACGAGAGATTCTTTACAACGAGCCTCAGACTTCTCCTTCTGCTGAGCAGAGACGGAGAGACAACACAAAGTCACATCAACACCCAAACCACATCAACAAAACATTGCGTGCTGAGAGGAGACATCATCGGGGAGGGTGATTCATGTGAGTTTTACCCCAGTGTTTGGTTCGATGCACATGTTCGTCAACGTGGTGGTTTAAGTTTGACAAAATGATTTCTTGATTGTTTTTTCTTTTGTTTTGTTTTTTTTTATGCGGCGAGCCAACGGCCGCTGCTCCAGCATGTAGGACAATATCTCAATTCAACTCAGCGCTAATCAAATCAGCCTTATTTATATAGCAACTTTCATACAAACTTGTAGCCCAAAATATCAATGCTCTCCACTAAATCCAATAAAGTCAATAAAACTGTCATATGAATTTATGAAGCGACATAAAAATGTTGAATATTTTTATGGCATTTGGCCTTAAAAAAAAATCCCTGGCTAGAATTGAAGCAGGAATGTCACAGTTACCCTGTCAGCTACTCAACCACCCAGACGCCCCAGATTCTTATAATCAGTACAGAAAGTTATATTAAAGGTCCCATATTTTCTTCTTCTATGTTTTATTTGAAGTTTTGAGCCATAAGAAGATATATTTTTGGTTTTAAGATCCAAAAAACATCTCAGTGTAGTTTTACATCTCCTCTCTCAGGCTTCTCTCTGGAGCTCTAGTGACAACAGGTCAGTGAGCCAATCAGAAGAGAGGAGCCTCTCTTCTGATTGGCTCACTGTTTTCTGACTGATCCAATAAAAATAAAGCAGATTTCAGGTAAAAACACTCAGAGAAACCAAATCCTGCAAGGTTTGGATGGTGGGTCCCGGTGGGCGGGGCTTGGTGACTGCTTTGTTGTGACATCACAAAGTTCCAGAAGTCCTGACGGCTGGTTTTAAGGCTCAGTTTCTGAATACAGGCTGTGTGCATTTCTCTGTGGACTGAGGCTTTGATACTTTCACAGTATTAACGGAGCTACAGCAACACAGCTGTTTACAACCCTCTTGTTTTGCTTTGAATTCTATCACTCCTTTTCCTCTATTGAAGTCAGCATGCTAACCAGCTAGCCCAAGCCCAGTTGGTCCATCTCATCACTTCCTGATACCAAATCACTGTAGCGTCCAGTCTGACCTGAAGACGCTACAGTTCCCTACTCGAAAGACGTATTATTAACTCTTGTACTGTAAACGCAACGATGGCTGAAGCTCTCGCTAAGACTGGTAAGTAAACATCTGTTACTGCTAACGCTAGCCATGTAGCAAGAGCAAAACTTACAAAAAACACCTTTAATTTAGAGCTAGACCTGCTTTATAACCAGAGAAGACATGGAAATCTACCTTTTATACTATATAGGACCTTTAAAGGATCAGGCTGGTGATATGCGTTACTCCTCTGTGTCCTCCATTGTTGTCCACAAACTATTAAAAACACGAATCAGTGAGTCACCGTTGCACAGGAGACAACAGAAAGTAATGAGTTGAATGAATAATACTTGTAATATTCTGTCCCAGCCTTGTCCTTTAGTTAACACTAAATATAAAAATCAATCTGTCTGATCTAAAGGATGTTCTCTATGTCGTACAGTGCAGCCAGATTTCAGAGAGCAACGATCAGGACGCAGCTCGTTCAGTTTGCTGTTGCTGAGTCACAGAGCATGACAAGGCAGAAAATGTGGGGATGTGTGGGTGCAAAGAGACAGAGAGTGACGGGAGGAGACGGGGAGGAGGGGAGGAGGGAGAGGGCCGGGTGACGAGGTTCCTCCCTCACTGTCCCTCTCCTTCTCACGTCGTGTTTCAGGAGGCAAAAAAAAAGGCCAAGTATGTGCTCAGGAAGCTCCCGGCCACCGCCGACCGCACCGACGTCACCTTTTGTGTTTTGGTGGTCAGCGACTGGGGGAAGCTAATATTTTAGTATGTGTGAAAGTAGACGGAGAGGACCTGATAATGCCTGGGGTGATGTAATGCACCGTTTCTGTGCTCGGTGTGAAGGGGGTGAGGCGGGAGAGGTGTGTATGAGTGTGTGTGTGTGTGTGTGTGTGTGTGTGTGTGTGTGTGTGTTTGCCGGTTACATGGAAGGGATTGGGTGGTTCATTACCTAATGTTTGACTTATCCCCTTACTAGAATTTGCAACGCAGGCTCTGATTACAGTGGCGCCTCAGCTTGAACAACCTGTGCCTTTTTATAGTCTTAACACTGCCACAGACGGACAGCCAAACACATAATGAGGGTGCAGTTCCTTGTAAATTAAACCTCCTCCTAAACTCTCACAATATTCTCCTCTGTATGTTTTCGTCCTGTTAATATAACAGAATAAACCCTGATAACTAGGGGGGCACTCGGAGGGAGCAGACCTCTGCCAGGGCTAATGTCAAACAACACACACCAGACTTCAGAGAGAAAGAATCAAACTCATGGCAGTTAAAGATCCAGATCTGCCTTAAACTTTAATTAGTTCTTCCCTGGCCCCGGCCCCGGCCCTCCACCGAGTTCGGTGCAAATTGGTTCAGTCCTTTTTACGTAATCCTGCTGACAAACAGACAACAGACAATAACAACTATCATCCACAATGAGCCGATGATGCTGTATCTGAAACAGGTGCTGAGGAGTAATGATAGAAAAGGGAAAAAAGAAAGGACATAAAATAGCTCCATTCTTTTCTCTTTTCCAGTGTAACATGTGAGAATGAGCCCTGATGATAAACACATGAGGCCTGTGCAGCCTGGATATACACACTCTGGCTTTTGGACTCCTTTGCAGATCATCTATAGTTTCCACAGCTGCGGGCTGACAATGTTGATGGCTTCTGTCTTGTAGGTGGATGTAGCCAGTGTAGAGTCAACATAAACCACACATCAATTACTCCAAGGGCAACCCCCCCCCCCCCCCCCCCCCCCCCCGCCCCCCCACACCCCCACCTCATCATCAACATAGGAGTACACAGTGTAATGCTCTGTGATCATACTGTGCGAGCGCTTGCTGGCCAGACCTGAAATGTGGTTCTGCTTTGCTGCCTCGTGTCTCCGAAGGATTCCCACCAACTCGTGTAAACACACTCACACACAAGCACACATCAAAAAAGCATCTGTGTTCTCACAGCGCTTCCCGCTTCGTGATAACTGACACCAGAGCACGCCATTACTGCCAAATTATTCATACACAGGAAAACAAACTTTCTAATTATTCACACACACACACACACACACACGCAGTGTCACACATCTCCACCTTGACACAACATGAAAACGCACACACGCCGGTTCAGCTGATGCGTCGTGTTCTTTAATTAAGGAGCGGGGTTGTGTTTGTGGTGTAGGTCTGTGGGGCAACGTTTCACCTCCCACCGTGTGTCTCTGTAGCGGTGCCGGCTGTCGGGTCACCGCGGTTGGAGGGAAAGCAGAATACGTCCTCCAGGAGAGCAGAGTAGTTGATGTTTTTCACCGCAGCCTCGCCGGCGTCGAACCTCGCGCTCACATCAAACTGTAGACGAAAGGAACACACAAGTCACAACACAAACTCTGCTGCAAATAATTCATTCTTTTAGTCTTTGGTTTAGTTTGTCGCAGGCTTTTTACTCTGTTTTGTATACTTTAACTTTTCAGTGTGTATCAAATGTGCTATGTAAATACAACTTCTTTGTTTAAACTTTTAAAAATCATGGCTGTCTTTAAACTCCATTAGACTGATTAAACCTCACACAGAAAACAAAAGAACTTCTTTTTAACACTGGAGGCCAAATGTAATTTAGCTATTTCTTGAAAGCAGGAGGCAGGAACTGGTCCCAGGATTGTTAAATATAATGAACAGAGAGAAAGAGAGAAAATTATAGAGGTAATAAGAAAATTGGCAACACGACCCAGACTTCTTCTGGGAAGAAGAAGTCAGTCAGTCTGGGTCAGTCGACGTGACGGTCCTCTTGTGTTCTCACTACGTGTTCTCGCTGTGACACCTTCAAAGATGCACAAGGCTCAGAGGACCTTGGAGCTACCTTGGAGGTTTTTAAGGAGGGGAGGGGAGAGGAGCTGAGCAGAGACTGAGCGACTAGTTTGGTCTCAGACGGAGAGCAGCTGGAAACCGTGACAGAGGGAAATGGAGAATTAAGTAAGCACACACACACACACACACACACACACACACACACACACGTTGGTCTTTCCACAGTCGGGAGGACATTCAATGACATAATGCATTCACTAGCTCCTTACTCCAACCTTGACCATCACAAACAAATGCCTAATCCCAACCCAGATCTAACCTGAACCTTAAAACCAAAACGTAACCACCGAACACATCAAACAGCACTTTGAAGTTGTGAGGACCGGCCAAACTGTCCTCTCACTCACACACACACACACACACACACACACACACACACACACACACACACACAGAGGTGGTCAGAAAGGAAGGAAGTAGCTCCTTTGTTCTTCCCTCTTGCATTTGTATCTTTTTCTATGTAATGCTGATTTAACATGCTTCGCTTCGGCCAAATCTAAACAGAACCAGGTGAGCGGCAGAGATATACGCCGTGGCATGACAACAAAGGGAAGGCTTGCATGGACAGAATGAGAGTGGACCGAATCAGTGTGTGTGTGTGTGTGTGTGTGTGTGTGTGTGTGCGTGTGCGTGTGTGTGTGTTGCTCCTCTCTCTCTCTCTCGTCATTTCCCGTGCACTATAAATTGTCATCTTGCCTATTTGACCATTCCTTCCCACTCACTTCGTTCTGCTTTTGGCTCACTCCTCCTCTGAGTCATCACAGGTGGGGGGTGAAATGTGGATTGATTTTCAATTACAACTATTTAAAAATCCGTGCACACACTGCGAATGCACTGACTGTACTTTTCTGAGTCAGTCTCCTCTAAAAAAAAAAAAAGAAAAAAGTTTTGCGTTATATAAATGTCTCCTACCTTTAAGATGTCTTCGGCCATTACTGGGGGAGCGGGGTGCTCCATCCAGTTAATGCCAGCAAGGAGGGCGTGGTAGTCAATCTCATCTCCATCTGCAAACCTCCAGCAGACACGAATCCAAATTAGAAACAGGTACAAACTATTATTTATTATTTCGACAACAGCTCCCATGTGATTTATGTGAATCTGATCCGCACCACTTCCACAGCATATTTCGTCCAAATGCTGGTGCAGATATTTTTATAACCGTGCCAAGAAAAATTTCTGTGCAAAGAACTGAGCTATACTTTACAATCAAGAGAAAACGAATCATTCAAAACCATTTTGAAAACTACAGTGGGACCTCGAGCCGCTGTAGCCCGGACTGCGCTGTGATTAGTGGGGCTCTTACTTGTCGAGCAGACCTCCGAGCAGGTTCTCAGGCAGGGGGAGTCGGAAGGCCTTACAGATGGTCCTTGTCTCTTTGGCGGAGAGACGTCCAGTTCTGGAGACACAAAGCAAAGCAGACATACTGGTATCGAATGCGAGATTAAAAGCCAAGAGGCCCCAGTTGTGGTAGTAGCGGTTTGGACCTACATCAGACCACTTGTCTGTTTGTGGGGAGATATTTGAATGGAGCTCAAAGAAGGAACACATGCTCCTCAGAGGCTAGAATCTGCTCTAAAGTCCAAAGGATCCACACTTAAGGATATTTTTATGACTTCATGAGAAACACTGAGCAGCTTCTCATCATTAGTCAGCAGCATGTGCCTTTGTTTATATTCTAAACGTGACCTATTGTCCTAGATGTCTGTATTAAACATGGCCAGATTGAAATAGTGATGTAAACATATGTAAAAGTGAGACTGAAGCTCAGGCGTCGCTCTGCTCTGATCTCCAGGTTTCCAACAGTCTTTTTTTTCTTCTGTGACGAGCTGACGTCAGACTGTCACAGTCATCCAGTCCAACCACGGCACCCGTTCTCCCAAAACAGTCAGAAGTATTACAGGCATTTAATAAACTACATGAAACCAAAGGAGCAGGTTTCCTTCTCCTGACAGCGGATGACTTCTACTCCAGCTCATTCCCCACATGTACAACTATTAACACGGGCAAATAGAGAAACATTTTGGCTAATCAGCTGTTATGTGACACAATAAGCAGGTGATGGCTGTGATATTTATCAATCAGAGGTGTCCTGCTGTAATCTTTGTTGCTGTGGATGTCGGTGCTGTCCGCTCTCATATTCGTACTATAACATACAGATGGATCTGAGAAGTTGTCATAGTTTTACAGTTTGCTCTCAGGTGTGGTGCATGTTGGCGGGAGGCTGCAGCTGCAGGACCTTTAAGTTTTTTGTGACAGTGCCAACATACAGGAAACCCAAATTATTCTAAACGTGTGTAGAACAATGCTAAGTAGGAAATGCAGCATTAGGACCTGAAAGTCCTTAAGGCGCAGCCTCAAGCGCTGCAGAAGCATATTATTGGGGCAGTTCAGCCAATCAGAAGAAAGTAGGTGCCTGAGCTAATACTGCCTGTTTCAGTCAGAGGCTCGACTGAAGAGCTGCATCAAAGGCAGTTTGAGATAAATAAGGACTTTTTTTGTATTGTGATTCAGGCAAAGCAGCTCCTGCAGAGCCCCAGAATCAAAATATAGAGCTGTAAATTAGCATAAAGGGTCCCCTTTAAAAAGCTCCCACTCTAACATTAACATATTATTTATAGAAAAATGTCTCAGACTGAATTCGAGTGAAGACAATGAGTGTGTGTGTGTGTGTGTGTGTGTGTGTGTGTGTGAAACAGGGGATGTTTGTCCTCTAAGACCACAGTTGTTTTCCACAGTAATGCCAGACGGTTCAGGGGCTCATTCTTGTCATGCCATCTTCATTACAGGGATGTTGATGAACAATCTGACGCTAACTGAGGGTGTCAACACAGCTATAATAAACAGACGAGTCAGCTTGACCTTGTGGCACTGTCGGTCGACCGTTTCCGCTGACCCGGCCCATTTTAAAGGTCTAACACATACTACATACGAACGGGCAGGTACATGTAGCATACAGGCATTAAACATGTGATTTTATGTGACACAGAGAGGAGGAAGGCAATGGACAGGGAGAAAGACCCACAGAGACAGAGGCAGCCCAACTGTGTGTGTGTGTGTGTGTGTGTGTGTGTGTGTGTGTGTGTGCGTGTGTGCGTGTGTGTCCTCTGGCCTGCACAGCCACATGCCATACAGGTCTTTAGGGTTCATCTGGTTCCAATGCTCCACTCTCACACTGCTGGAACTAATCGCTGCTCTAAGATATGGGGCCACTGGCTGCACGATTGATGTCTTGTTGTGACGCTATCTGCCTGTGTGTGTTCCTGTGTGTCTCTGTTGCAACACTATTTGGTCTTAAGCTAACATCTGCGTGTGTGTGTGTGTGTGTGTGTGTGTGTGTGTGTGTGTGTGTGTGTGTGAGAGTGTGTGTGTGGCATGCGTGTCGCCCACTTGTGTCGGTCGTGGTAAGTGAAGGCTCTGGTCATGTCGGGGAGTTCTTCAAAGTGCTTCTTTTTGAGGAGGTCCTGGGCCACGGCCAGCATCAGGCCCACGTCCACCTCGGGCTGCTCCCGCCGTGAGAAACGCCGGCCCAGCACCAGCACCTCGTGCTCCGACAGTCTGCAGTCCAGGCCCGTCAGCAGACTCCTGCGGTGACACACAGAGTACAACACACACAAGTTAACCACAGCTCACAGTCCTAACTTTAAAGAAGAGAAGTTCTCTTTGATTGATTGATTTGATTTGGATAGTGATTTCCTGACATCATTTGTATTTCAAAAAGCACTATTTAAGCTTCCTGCCTCATAATTCACCTGTTCTTCCTGGTTACACACATGTTTAGTTGATAATTACCATTATATTTGTTTTGAGTCTCTGTTTATAGCTTTTAAATGATGAGCAT
This sequence comes from Seriola aureovittata, assembly GCF_021018895.1. Taxonomy (NCBI): domain Eukaryota; kingdom Metazoa; phylum Chordata; class Actinopteri; order Carangiformes; family Carangidae; genus Seriola; species Seriola aureovittata. The sequence continues at coordinate 1,700,493 of NC_079374.1, read as the reverse complement.
ATAGAAACATACAAAGTGACATAATAAGTAAATAAAAAAATAAAAATACTGTAAAATATATTTTACAATATAGAAATGAATCGATAATTTTAAAAGAATTAATGAATTAAGTTCAAGTGAGACATAATAGGAAAGTTTATATTTGAATTACACTTTATGATCAGATCTTACACATGCATCAGAAGGACTTAAATTTAAGATTTAGCTCCACTGTGCAGACTCACAACATCCACTTCAGTGTATACTATTGCAGGCGGGTGGGGCTGTACTGGACAGATTTAACTACTGTACCTGAACGCCTCGTAGGGGATGAGGCCAGTGTTGCTGGGGTCACTGAGAGTCAGAAACTTCCTGATCTCACTCTGTCCCTCCTCCGGGATGGAGCGTAGTTTACTGAAGATGTTTCCTATGTTGGCTTTGGGGAACTTTAGACAAACACACACACACACACACACACGCACACACACACACACACACACACACACACACACACACACACACACACACACACACACACACACTCTTTAGTCACATGTAGCTGAAACCAAAGCAACACACAGCTAACAGGTGATGTTTAGAGGTTAGAACTGGTTATCTGTAGCTAAGCCACACTGTGTAACCATGTTAGCTTCAGCAACCTGCTCCACCTCTGAAAATAAGACATCCCTCCTTCAGCTCCCTCCCCCACCTCCTCAGCATGTTTCTCCATGTAACGGAGGGTGTATTCATCAGCATCCAGAAGTCGGAAGTTCTTGTTGTTGATGCAGAGAGTCGCTCCCACGTACAGATCCTGAGCTTTGAAGTACTGGGACAGCTCGCTCTTGAACAGCTCCTGGCCTGGCTTCTTCACACGGCCGCGCTCCAGAAACTTACCACTAAGCACACCTGGTGAGAGAGGGAAAGATGAACGTGTGGGCAATCGTTCATTTCACTTATCCAGTTGAAATTGGAAAAAATTTGTTAACGTGCAACTTGATCCTCGGTCGATATTTTAGAAGCAGCATTAATTTTTATATCATGTTTGCAAGATTTACATCTTTATCAAATGGTTGGATATCTCATTTCGGAGCCACGGTGAAGTCCCTGAACGCATCAAAAATTGATTTACATTGAGGGGAATGTCTCCATCCTTGAAAAAGTAGGTCTACGGACTAAATGTCGTCTCTTTCATCTGATTTCAAAAGGTTTTGGACGTGGGAAGTGAATCCGACAGACCTAATGTTTACCATGAGAGTCGTACATCTGTATTTCATGTCCGGGGAGCGGTTCTGGTGCAGCTACGGTCCAGACGTTTTTACCTGAGTTCTTCTGGGGGTGTTCAAACACACTGATGGAGTCATCACAGAGGTAGAAGGAGATGATGAACACCCTCTCTCTGTCGACCGGATCGGTGGTCACCATCTTGGCTCGGAAACTGAGCACATTGCTGTCTAGGCCACATCTAGCGACACACACACACACACACACACACACACACACACACACACACACACACACACACACACACACAGTTGGGGTCTCCCACTAACACACACGCAGACACAAATATTTGAGTGTGTAATTTGATTGTGACTGTGACTACAACTCATCCGACCTGTCTTTCGCCATAAATTTTTTGAAGTCTTTCTGTGGGGGCTTGGGCAGCAGGCCCTGGCAGGAGCTTAGCGAATCCTCTTCTGAGCCGAAGCCATTGTAGGGGGGCACAAGCCTCTGGGGCTTAGGGGCTGGGGAAGCTTTGTACTGCACTGGGGTGAAGTCCTCTGAGAGGAAGAAGGAAAAGACAAAACAGTTAGAAGAAGAAAGAAAGAGCTGAAATGATCAGAGGGCAGCAGGTAATCCATCCATGCAGGAGCGCAGCGGCCGGGGTCCGATTGTAACCCTAGGCTGACCTCTGACCGCTCAGAGTCAGACACGACCCTCCATTACAGTGGCCTGTCACCGGGGGCTCCGCCTGGTTCACCACTGTGACTAATGCTGCACGCCCCAGAACCTGCCCAGGGAGGCAGACACATGCAGGGCCAGCTTGAGTTTCCCCTGCTGGGGAGCAGCGTGCCTCTCGTGGTCCCCAGTGCCTTTGGAGAAATACCAGTGCTGAAGGGCCTGGGTATCTAATGTCAGGGGGACAGAGGTGCTGAACTATGGTATTGGTTCTAACACTCATCAACTGAGGATGGACTGAGAGAACCAGAGCATTAAAACAGAACATAGAGAGCACAGTCCGGTTTTATAAAGAAAGAAAAAATCATTGCTCAGAACATCTCTAGATAAAAATACTTCATCTCCTGAACAAAGGCATCCTGCTGTACCTCTGGGCTTGTTGGAAGGTAACAGCTCTTGCTGGTGTGTGCTCTTGCTGCCCCCAAGTGTTCACATTAATGTAATGCAGGGAGAAGCAGCAGATACCTGAAGATTACATCCATACAAATGTGTGACTAATTAAAATGTCAAACTGCTGCCAGTATAATATATTTTCTTTATTTGCACAGATGAAAGACTCTGTACTTTTGGATCAATAATTTAGTCTGAAATATCAAAAATCCATTTGAACTGATTTGGTCTGACAGTACATATATATATATATATATATATATATATATATATATATACATATATATACATATTTATAATAATCAACCGCACGTGGTGTCAGTTACCTATGCCGTATTTGGAGCGGTAGTAGTCTCTGGTGAAGTCGTCACAGTCGGCGATGATGACTCTCCTGCCAAACACATTCATCTCCCCGCCTACGGTCAGATCACAGTCCTTATAAAACTCCTCCTGGACAGCTCCTGTCTGCGAGAGAGAGAGAGAGAGACAGAGAGAGAGAGAGAGACGAGACAGATAGAGAGAGAGAGAGAGAGAGAGAGAGAGACGAGACAGATAGAGAGAGAGAGACAGAGAGACGAGACAGATAGAGAGAGAGAGAGAGAGAGAGAGACAGAGAGAGAGAGAGAGAGAGAGAGAGAGAGAGAGTGAGACTTTTTACTTGTCAAACTTTTTGAATTTAGCTAAAACTACATGATTTATATGTTTACATCACACTGATGCTCACCTAATGCACTATATGGCCCAAAGTAAGTGGACACCCAAACACTATAAACATATGTGAGTGTTGAACGACTCATTTCAAAACTATGTGTGTTATTATGCTGCTACATCATCCTCCGCTGTTCTGGGAGGGTTCTCCGTAAGAGTTTGGATTTACTCCCGTTCAGCCACAACAGCATTAATGAGGTCGGGCTCACTGTCAGCTTGTGGGTTTGAGGTCGGGGGGATCAGTGCAGCCACGTCAAGTTCTTCGACACCAAACTCAGACAAGCATTACTTTATAGATTCCTGGTTTTGTGCACGGGGGCTGAAACAGGAAAGGGTCTTCACAAACTGCTGTGACACAGGTGGAGACACACTATCCTCTAATATATATAATATAAGATTCACATCAACTAAACTGGAATTAGAACCAATATTTACTTTAACTGGACAAAGGTGCCGTCATAGTTTTTCACCACAGAGAATATCTTGTGTTCGGCTTCCTGTCAGCGCTGCAACCTCTGGGTTACACAGCAGTCCTCCCTCTCTTTGTGACCAACTCAAATAACATTAAATTCTTGACTTCGTTTCACTTGTTGTCATGTCGGTGTGTTTGTGGCGGGGAGACAGGACGTACTTTGATGCTGTCCAGTATGAAGCATTTCCCTTGATTCGGGGAGGAAAACACGTTGAGCACAGTGCGCTCTGCGGTCTGTCCGGGCTGCTTGACCTGGGCCGCAGGGTGCTGCAGAGAAATGACAAACAGCCACAGGCAGGTAAAGAAGCATCAATACAAGATCTTCACACAGCTGAGCACCACTCTGCATGTCTGTCAGTGTGTGTGTGTGTGTGTGTGTGTGTGTGTGTGTGTGTGTGGTGTGTGTGTGTGTGTGTGAGTGTTCAGCTGGGCGTGGCTTCCCCAATCCTGCTCTCTCCAGTCTCCATACTCACCTGCTCAGGTAATCAACTCCACAACCAGATGCAGTTTTTTAAAGGACCGGTTCTGCTCGCCATTCGTGCTGGTTGGATTATTCTTACCCAGTGTTCTCCTTGTGCCTCAGGTTCAGTTTCTTGTTTTCCCCCGCTGCCAGTCTCGTCTACTCCCCTGCTCACCCTGTTTTTTCACCCAGCTGCGGTGAAATCCTCTGCACTGCCCAAACCCTCCAATCGCCAGCTTTACTGATAAAGCGTTTTGTGTGTTTGTTCACCTCGAACAGAAAACTTAAAATTGTGGTTACATCTAATATAACGCCCAGTACTGTTCCACCTCGGCTCAGAACCGCTAATCAGAGAAAACCAGATGATTGAATTAACAAAAGATGGAACACCGGACGACTCAAACCAAAACTCAAAACAAACTGAATTGCTTTCTGGCCCCAAATATAAACTGGCAGCGGATGTCTGTCAGATACAGAGCGATGACAGATCCTGACCACATACAGACTCAGTGACCACAGTCCGACCATAGAGAGAGGACGACACAGGAAGTCCTGGCTACCAACAGAGGAGGGAGTCTGTGCTCACGCCAGGTGAGGTAGAGACAGAGACCAACTTCCTCTGAACATGTGACAAATAATATTATCACAGTTAATCCCAAACTTCACTGAGCTCGATGACATGACATTCATGCCAATTAAGAATATTGAATTGAACATAATTTAATTGAACTAGATTGACAGAGAGACAGAGAGAGAGAGAGAGAGAGAAAGAGAGAGAGACTAACAGAATAAAGAGACAGAGTAAAGACGTGATCTGTCATTGAGGACGTGGTGATTTCTCATTGGACGGTGGATCCTGGTCAACCTTTAGGGCTGACATTTAATAAAAGGCATCAGAACAAACCAAATTACTGGACTGAAAACACATACATACCCCCCCACCCCACACACACACACACACACACACACACACACACACACGATTGAGGCCTGGCTGTCTTTCAAGATGAATTAGGCTTCAGTCAGTAACTGGAGGAGAAAGCCAAAATGCTTGAGGGAGGCTGGATGCTACAGCGGCCCTGTCAGACTGAATGAGGGCTCGGTGAAGGGAAGGATGGTGGGAGAGAGATAAAAAGAAGTCAGCCAACCAGAAAGAGAGAGGCACTGCGAGGTTTGGAATAACCATCTACAAATGTAAAATTCATGTTCTCCATAAACCCTGGAGAATTTATCAAAATTTTTGGACTTTTCAGAAAGCATTCAGGCATTTCCGTACCTTTAGGATCTGTGTTTTATTCCTTCCTCTCCTTGACAACAAATATTCATCAGTCCCCCTCTTTCCTCTCCCAGGGCCAAGACATTATGACAAACTTTTTGAACAGCTCCTATTGTGGCGACTCACCTTAGGCAGTTTGCTGCGGCGCAAGAATTTGGGGATGCTGTCCCTCCCAGAGTTTGGGGTGATCACCTCTCGGATCTCGATGGTGTCATCGGCCAGGTAGTAGTGCAGTATGAGCTCCCGAGGGTCGCCGAACGTGCTCTCTGTGGCGTCCCAGAAGCAGTAGAAGCGCAGGACTTTGCGGTCGTGGTCCAGGAACTGTTTCAGCGTGTCACGCCTCTCGTACGGCCGCAGTGGCTTCATATTTTTCTCAGCCTGGACGAGGAACCATGTGAAAAAAGAATAATCAATAAATATTATTACATATACATAAGTGGCTTTCAATTTTTATTTTGGCCATTATTTTCTTCAAGGGTAGTGATTTTTTATTAAGCATCAGCAGGGATTAGTTGGTTAAATGATTACTTGAAACAAGAAATAAAAAGTACAAAACATGCCCCCAAGATGAGGATCAACAACTCTTTCATACTGAACATAAATTATAAATATACCATAAATATAAATATGAATTGTCAATCAAAGAAATATCAGTTGATCAAACAATAAGATTTAAAAAGAGCCTGAAAGACTTAGATGAAAAATATTTGTTAGTTGTCTCCCTGATGGGAAAAAAGTGAAACTCCTTTTTCCACATATGATGTGATTATCATCATCTATAATGGCTTTGTCTTTACTATTGTGTTAGATGTAATACTTAATTCTGCCATGTTATTTTTCTGAGAATGTCTATAGAAAATAAAAACTCTGGCGACCTGCTCCCGGAGGTTGCTGTAGGGGTCATCGGGTACAGTTGTGGGGTCATTTAGGTGCACCCCGAGCTTTGTGAGAAAGTTCCTTGTAAAAGAGTCACAGCTGGTCACAGTGAACGTGCGGGAGTACAGCACCATCTGTTGGTTGAGGTTGAAATGGGAAATGTTGTAGAACTGGTCATCATCTGGGGGAGGCAGTGGGATGCGGTGGCGGCGAATCAGTGTTCCTGCCACAGAGAACAACAACACAACAGTGGTAAGTGGCAGGTATTAAACTGCTTGAATGCAGAAAAAAAACATGAAGAATAAAACATCTTTACTTTCACAAGACATTTCCTGAGATATCTCCAACAGATAAATCTTCCCGTCTCACCTTGAGGGATGCCACTGTTCTTGTACTCTGGCTCCACCACCTGTATGGTATCATCTTCCAGGAAGAAGAAGATGTTACACTTTCTGATTCTGTACGTCTCATCCCGTGCCTCAGGCACAGCTTCCTGAAAGTACGCCTCAAAACACAAAGCCTGGAGGGACAAGGAGGCATTTTGTGAACGAGACTAATCAACATATTGGGTTAGGGTTATGATATGCAAATGCTAGTGCCAGGGCGGGGTTGGTAAAATGCTTTAAATACAGCCTAATCCGTAACATAATCCAAGTGGACATGTTATATTGTACTAAGTGACATAAGAAACAAAACTGTACATTAGCTGTAACTGCATGTAAAATATAAATGTGTTTATGTGTTGTGTTGTTTAAATGACCAGTAAAAATGTGTGTACATGCCCAGTTTGATTAAATTGATCCATTTCAAGACACTTCACCTGTTTGTCAAAGGCTACCCATGATGGTGAATCACTGCCTTGTCCTTTGGGGTAGACAGAATATTTTGCTTTAATCTTCTGGCCGACTAAAAGCTCTCCTCCGATGCCTGGCTTCTCCGATCCCACCAGCATCGGGACTCCATTGGAATAGTCAAAATGTTGGGACTTGTGGAATCTCTCCTTCCCCAGCTGTGGTACAGGAGGGAGAAAGCATCTCTAAAATCATACTGTAATATGTATACAATCATAACATTAACTAATAATTTATTTATAAGTAGCAGATCTATGAGGATCCTGCTACACGCTTCTCCTGAGTGACAACATCAAAACAAGCTGTAATGTAATGTGGATACATTTTCATTTAAACATACATATTGTTCATCATTCATCATCTTTGTTTACTTCTAAGAAGCATCTTAAAACAAGCATTGGTAGCTTTTTGATTGTTGTTGTAAATGGGGATGCAGAATCATCTGGATAACTAAAGTTGCATATTGTGGGAGTCTTTGTAAACATATCGTATATTTAATAATAGTTTTTTTTATGTGAAAATAAATAAATTGACATATTTAAAAAAACAACTTACTGCTGCTGGTTGTTAATAAAGTGGAATTACATAATACTGGACCTGGACAATACATTTTGGATTTTACTTTCAGTAAAACCTTTAGGAGTCTGGGAAGGCTAATCTCCCCTACAGCCAAACCACTGATACAAGTTGTTTTATGGTTTAACTACTATCATGTGCCCGTAATGTCAACACAAGGTGGTTATTTAGATAAATCTTATCTTCATCAAAGGCATATCTCGGTCACTTAAACTTGTACCTGCTGTCTGTCCGTGTAAATTAAGACAGCTCTTTATGCTAAATACACATTCATTTAGCTCTGTGATGTTAGCTTAGCTGACATTAGCTTTAACTTCTATGCAGTGCTCAAGCTAACCGAAGCTGGAGTCAAAACATTTGTGTGAAATAAAGCAAATGTATGAAACTTACTTGTTTATTGAAAGAATTTCCGGGTAGAAACGGTAAAGCCATGACGGTATTAAAAACCGGTCGATTATTTTCTTTGTACAACTCGGCTGCTGTAAAACTTCAATCGTTTGTTATCGGTTGCCATGGAATCGTTTTATTTGAAGTTGTCTCTTAGCAACGCTGCCAACGGAAGTTGAAGTATGTACGCCATTGTAAAATTTTAATCTTTTTTTTTTAAACAAATATAACTTTGCCTCTCTTTATGCAACACGTTAATTTCACGACGTGTTTTGAAACTATGTAAAATTACATTGTTCCTATCAAATAAATTAACTAAACTAAAAAATGTTTTTGGGTACTTCAAAATGTAAATTCAAAATGTATCATGTCGTCAGTCACATGTTGTAAGTGTATACAATTAATGCCCTTTTTTATATTTCTACCATATCTGTAAACTACAGAAGCATGTATACGTTGATTTCTTTAATTATGGGCACAGACACACTTTAAATTAAAGTAAAACAAAACAAAGCAATGAGTCTAAAGGCATCCAAGACTCTAGGTCCTAAGTAAAAAAAAAACATGTTTGTAAAATTATAGTCATAAAATAAATTTGAAATAATTCAACTGATTTTTAAAATTTTTTTATTTGTTCTTCAAACATATATAGTACACAAACCACAGCCTTCAGAACCTCATGCATACGTTTATGGCTAAACAAAATACATTAAAAAAAACAGAGATGCAGGGGAGGCTAACATAACCCATCAAACATGGAGCACCTCTAAAAAGGCATAACAATCTCATATCCATCAGCACTTCAGAATGAAATTCCAGTTTTAATCCTGAACATGATTGATTATGAAGTCTGGAGTTGAAAACACAACACTGGTATTGATAGATTCCTATGGCCACCATCTGCCGTGTGAAGGTGAATTTGTATCTACTTGCACTTGGCTTCACTGTGTTTGGCTCCATTGTGCACAACAGTGCATAATGTTTCCCTCTAGTACAATGTCGGTGTGGTAAAAATAAATACATAAAAATTACAACATTCTGATAAACTTAATTTTGCATCATATGCGTCATTATTTGGCCTGGAAAGTGGAGTGGTTTACGAAGGCCATTCAGGTCTAACCAGATGTCCCACATTCGTATTTACTTGCCACATGGAGGTACAGTATTGAAGTAGTAGATGTGCAGCTTGTGTAAAGACACATAGCCACAGGCTAATCTGAAATAGGTTTCTTGCTGTCAAAATACTTAAAACCATCCAGCAATGATTTACTTTTTACCTACAGCTCATCATGACATCGAAGAAAAAGAGACGCTTCTGCCCTAAGACGCCAGGCCGAGCAGGAATCCTCCAATGAAACCACTTGTGACAACAATGTTTTTCTTCACAAACTCTGTGGACTGAAAAAAACAAAACAGAATATGAGTTTGAGTTCCATGTCACATCGATAACTAACATTCAAATGCAATTTTTCCTGATTCTCAACTTTTCAAGAGCAGGGAAAAATAAACAGTGTGCTTTCATGGTGACTGTACATGCTGCCATGGCATGTTGGTACCGCTTGTTGAAAGAAATAAGACATCAAGATGAATGGGAAATGAGTACTGTGTGGCTGCAAGCCCACCATCTTTCAATAGGTCATTGCAAATAATTCTATTACTCATAATTAGTCTGAAGACATTTTACAGTCTAGTGAGCTGCACTTTTAAGTTTTATAATATTTCAATCAGTTGCGCATGAGCGTATAAGTTTTGATTGCCCAACACACAAAGGTCAAAAAATAAAGCAACATATAATATTCTGAGGTCTCACCTTCTCAACAAATGTGTTTAGCTCTGGGCCTGCTTGATTGGTGCTCTTCTTTAACTGCTTCTTCGCTTTGTTGACATCCTTCTCTACTCTCTTCCAGTCCACTTGGATGTAGCCACTATTGTTAGCTATCTGTAGAAAGAGTCAGGCAAATGAAAAATAGATGAGAGGCAGAAGTTTTTTTTTTAGTTTTTTTTAATTCTTTTGGAAGGGTTAACCCGTATGTGTTTCTGCCTAGTGATGCAAGAATACCTGCAACAGCAGAAGACCGCCCCCTACGGCTGTAGCAGCAACTTTCCCAACCTTCTGGAAGAGATACCCTGCACACCTGAAATGAATAGACAGAGCATGAAGGTTAATCTGACATAAATTATGACTTCAACTGCCTTTAAAATTACCACTTTAAGGTTTGAATGGCAGCTAATGGTCCAACACTGAAAGTCTAACTAAGACATTATTTGGTATCATAACCAACTGCACAATTATAAAATATAAGGGGAGAGACCATGGGACTTATTTCCCTAACTGATGGAAAAGGGGGTTTTGTATAAGTTTCCTTGAAGAATCACTAGCATGCTGAGTGTAGAAGAGAGACATGAGACAAGATGACAGAGAGACAAACCAGAATACAATTCAAGGTCACAGGGGTCATGTGTGACACACCTAATTAGCCCTGGACTGTTTCTGAGTCATTTAAAAAGGCTAAAATGTTATGTATATGATATTTATTAACAGGGAGCTAAGTGGGGGAGTTAACGAGGGGCACCTGAAGGCAGCATGATATTTACCATCCGCTCGCTCCTCCTATGGCTATCTGTGTAGCCACGGAGTATTTCTCTGCTACTGGCCCGGAGTTGGTTCCGAAAAGACGGTTCCACCATCGCTGACGTTTGGCATATTCTGTCAGGTCCACGACCTTGTCGTAAATCTCCTCTTCTACGTCTTTACATACACAGAAACATAAAAACAGTTAGCATTCAATAGCAGTGAACTGATGCCCTGCAGTAGACGCTGCCTATAAAAGGCAATACGACCATATTAGGTTTATCTGCCACAGTACGACAACTGTTTAACTTAAGACAACATCTCGGACATAAAGGTGTAACTTAGTAATATAGCGAATAAGTCCAAATGTTCACATTACAGGGGTTTCAACATGGCAGCGGTAGCTAACGATAACTTCACTGCTGTCTGTAATCGGAACTTATTAAAGTTCTGAGGCCCGACAATAAGTTAGCATGAGCAGACAAGTGCAGCTAAGGGACAGTTGAAAAGTTAGCAACAAACGCTACGTCTGTAGACAACGGGCTTTCAGCGGGAGCAGAGACGGAGCTTTACGGACACACATATGTCAGGCAAAAGTTAACAAACACGTCCTGTGTGTAGTCCATGCTAACAGAATACCCCGTGTCCCGGTTCAGACAGAGATGTTAATAGTTTACAGGCCTTCTTACCCTTTCTGCTGTTCGCCATTTTGGAGTACGTCGGTCTGTCCTCAGCTGCCTGCACGTCCGGCGTCATTTGCATAATTTTAACGGTTAAAGTAAAAGAGAGAGCGAAACACGGGCAGGTATAACTATGAAATAATATCTTTATTTAAAATAATTGAATTAAATAAATAAATAAATAATAATAATAATAATAAAAGTAATAATAATTTCCAGTGGCTTTCAGTGTATTTACATACACTTCCAAGAACAATGTTCAAGAAGAACAAACATAGACATATAACTTAACAATTTTGTGATAATACTTAGATTCCATATATTAGCCTGTAAGTATATACTTAAATGTCAGGTCAATGTCTATATATTTGGAATACCTGGCCGATGAAAAGAGTTTTAAAAGTTTCAGCACAAGCAAGTAATTGAAAAGAATAAGTAAGTAGTGGATGGGTGTATGGGAATGCAAGAGTGCAGGACTAATATAAAGTTACTTTATACATACATATATGCATACAGTATACAGTGTAAGCATAGTTATTACTATTACTATATACTAAAATACTAATATACTATGAATATGCTATACATAAATAAGAAGTAAGTCTGTACATCTGCTACTACTAACAAACAAATGTAATTTAATTGAAAAACAAAAATATTGTGACCACACAGAGTCTGTGTGGCTGCTTAATCCAGTGTTAGGTGATCTGCCTTAAACTCATATAGTGCAAAAATGCATTGAAAGCAGCTCAGCCACAATGGTGGGCAGCCAAAGGTTCATTAGGTGTTTAACCAGGCAATGTTCGTAGCCAAATGAAATGAATTTATGGATGAATTTAAATTTTCTCAGGGAGGAAATGTTTACCAAAAGTGACTTAAAAATATTGCTAAAACCATGAAGGTAGTTCTATCAGTGAGGTGGAGGCAGCTTCAGGTAACATCACCAACAGGTATGCTTATTGAAAGTGACTTTGTGTCCTCTGTTTGAAAATCATTCTTGATCCAAAGATAAAATGTAATCTATCTATCTATCTATCTATCTATCTATCTATCTATCTATCTATCTATCTATCTATCTATCTATCTATCTATCTATCTATCTATCTATCAAGTACTGTATTTGTGCAACGTTGCAACAAGCATCCCTGACAGCCGCCCCCCCATAGACAAACATGACAGCTATTTTGACCAATAGGCTGCCTTTAAATATAGTTACGTAATCATAATATAGCGGGAGGAACCAATCACGGGACTTTGGGGCGGGCCTTGGAAGCCCATTGGAGACAGTCATGTGGCCGCAGACACCGGCCGCTGATTGGTCGGGGTGACCGGAGGGCGTGTCGACGGTGGCGGCGTGCGTTTGCCTCTGTGACACAATTACAACAACTTTGAGCCGATGGTTGGGGAAGTTTGCGATATTATCAAATAACACTCACTCCTAAATCCCAACATTACATCAACTTCATGCATATATTGGCACTGGAATACACGCTGTGTTTTGATGTACAATGAGGAGTGTAGAAGGTAATTTGAAGGGATCATTTCCTTGAGGATTTGGCAAGAATTACGCTACGCCCCGTTTTAGTCCTGGATAGGTGTGCAACACTTTCGTTGTTATTGCATTTTGCCGGAGTTGCTCGGTCCCGTTGATCTTCCCGTCTGTTTTCCATGAAATCGTGCGGAGTGTCGCTCACCGCCGCTGCCTCTGCTGCTGCCCGGAGTCTCGGCGTTGCTGGTAATGACGAGGAGAAAATGGCGTCGGGAAAAGCGACTGAAATCGAAGAGGACTTTCCGAAGCTAACAGCGCAAGAGAAAGAGAGCTTGGTCGGAATTGACAGGTTAGACGATCTGTTGTGTGAACAGTCTCACCCGCTCCTTTTCTGCAATTTCTGTTTTTCTTCGCGCAGTTTGAAACAACAAATATAAATGCCCCCCAAGTAATACGGAACCGCCTGTGTGTTGTCTGTCCTCTACTTGCAGTTCACTGTTTGGATTTCATAGGCTTCAAGAAGATGGCGCCAGAACGAAGGCCTTGCTGTTAAAGGTATGCCACTGAGTATGAAAACAGTAGCCTCTCTCTCCGTTATCTCCTCTGATTAGTGCATATCCCACCTGAAATAAGTGGTACATACCTCCCGACGCCACTCTTGCTGAACGACTAGCCGCGACAAACACAAGCCTCAATTTTACCCAACTTTGAGGCGGAACCAGCGACTGACTGTAAAAGCAGCTTTCAGTTATGGACGTGGTTATTGCAAATAGTAAAGCAACGTTTGCACCGACCCACAGAATAAAAACGACCCCCCCCCAGTACATTTATGTAATGTGTACCAGCATCAAACAGGCCTGAAGTAGCAGACACGACGTTGTACCAGAGTAAAATCGCAGGATATGAATCTCCGCCCTGCTAAAATCGGTGGTGTCATCGGTTGTTGAGAGAATAGGTACCATGCTACGTGATAGCATTGGTGGCGTTTGTCATTGCATATATAAAGCTATCGACATTAATGGCCCGTAAGGAGAAGCTTGCATGTGTGAGGGAAACACGTTAATGTTACAACTGCTGTTACTTTGCTTGTTTCAGTTGCTCTTCAGTGTAGCACCCGTTGTAAACTATGGGATTAACTAATGTAACACCTTGCTAGCTGCTATATATCGCTTGCTAAAGTACAACAACAAGCTCCCGGAGATGATCAATGCATTTGATCGAAAAGGGGGGAGCTTTAAGGAGACAGAAACATTTGTATCCCACTCATCCATCCTTCCCAGCTCCGGTAACGGCAGCGAGAGTTTGGATTGTGCGTCAGCTCGCTCTGTTAGCATGTAGCGGCTAACTGTCCAGCGGTTTTCTCCCCGCTTCCCATCGCACACATAACTATTCCCACACCACTTAGCTGACATTATCGAGAGAAAAACAAATGCATTGTGGTAGTTTTAAGGGTTGCATAAATAATGGCTGCTTGACTTGGCCCCAAGATGGCGGGGGTGGGAAGAAAATACCCTGGCTAACGTTTGGTAGCTAACTAGCAGCAGTGGCTAGGCTAATCACCATTCGCAGGAGAGAGAGAGAGAAAAAAAAAGATATCACGACGAATGCGTTCAGTGTTTGTAGCAAAGATGATTAATTAAACCAGAAGCCAGGGACAACCACTTAACCAACTGCACGGTGCTTGGTGCACACATAGCAACCATCCATGTTACTGCCGCTACGCTGCCTTTGCTTGGTGTGTGTCTTCAACATGTGGCTGCTGGGTGTCTTGTTGTCGGTTTAGCTGGGAACATTGGTTCGTCAGGGTGTTCTTTCACATTAGGCCCAGCCATGCACTCAGTTATTGCCATTGTTTGTTGTTGTTGTTGTTGTTGTTGTCGTCCTTTGCAGTACGCTAGATATCTGCCCAGCCAGGGAGGCCAGTCCACAGTATATAATTATACTTATAAGGTCTGATAAAGCTGTGTCACATTAAATACGGTCGTATGTCTGTGGTGGAATAAACCTATGTCCCCTTTACATCCTCTCTCTGGACTCTACCATGTGAAAATGTGGGGGAAGGGAGAGTATTAGTTCAGCATGAGGCACTGTGTTAAACTGATATAGAGCCAGCACACCTTTTAATTTTGGCACAGTCCCAATATATAGTTTTCAGATTTGCAGAATGCATGTGGAAGTGCATTGTTTTCTTTGCTGATTCACACTGTCTCTGCTCGGAGGTGTGCTGGGCCTTAGCTCACCCCTGTGGCACTAATATGCATAAGTAGAAGAACAGCTTGGCAGTGTACCAGCAGTGCCAAAATGTGTGTAATAAGGCATGGTTGTTATGTGTGTGTGTTAGATGTGGAAAAGAGGAAATGATAGATGCCTTCCTCCTGAGAAGTGTGAGGTTAAGGTGGTTAAATCACAGTGTGGTTTGATTTTAATTCTTTAAGCAAAGACATTTCATATGATTTTGAAACCGTCACAGTTCTATAAATGTTACACCAAGGCAGTTTTTTGGGGGGGCAGTACAACACTAGTTGGAACAAACTGCAGATTGTTCTACTGTCTGTTCAGAATGAAAGAAAAGAAACCCAGTCTTATACATGTGGGGTTTCTTGTTGCTTTTTTCCTGTTGTACTGAACAGTGATGTCCAATCTGGTGTGTGATCCGACCAGAGGGACGTAATCCACTTGCAAGTTCCTCAAAACAAGAAGTAAATATAAGCCGTATACTATATTACTTCCTCCTCCTGCAAGATGAATATCCAGTTCATGTGTGACCTCTGTTGAACACTGTCACTACATAACTGAACGTGGCAGTGTTTACAGGCTCCACGTGTGAGAGGGACGTTTATCTTCTTTTGTCATACTGAATACCTGAATGCGTCACCTGTTACAGACATGACATTCTTCATGGTACATACAGACAAAAAGCTCTGGGTAACTTCAGAATGAACTCTGCAAGAACATACAGGAAAAAAATCAAAGAGAAATGCACCAGAATGAGTTTATTACTGGAAATCACAGTACAACAGTTTCATTTCACCCAGTCCTTTTCTTTAGGATTACAATCTAAGACAAATACATTACTGAATCGTTTTAGAAAGATACAGCTGGTGTCCGTTTTGTTTTTGTGTCTGCAAAGCTCAACAAGATGAATATATATTGAAGCTGACGCTCTAGTGAACAAAACATTACGCACTTTTATTTATTTAAATAGTTTATCTATAATGACATATTGCATTCAATGTAATTGTTTTATTGCACAGATGTGCTCACACAGCCGAACTCACTAATCATTCCTCTTCGGTGGCCGCTGTTTGAGCTATCAAGAGTCATTTGTTTAGCCGTTGTTTAAATACTGACTGACAAGGTCCATATTTGGGTGTACAGCCGGTACTATGTAAAGCAGCCCTGGAAGGCTTTCAAAAAACACACTCCCTCAGTAGCACATCAGTCAGCGGTGTCTGATCGCCGTCTCTAATAAACCTGAACTACTGGCCTGAGCATTAAGGTCAAGTTATAATTATACTGGCCTTTTAGAACTTCTAGAACTTGCAGCTGTGTAGCACCACGATAACTCTACACTCTTATTGTTCCTTCATCTTAGGCTGTTAGCTGCTATGATGCCCTCATCCTGAAAGCAGAGGGGAAGGTGGACCCTGATATTTTCTGTCAGCTGGGCCACTTCAACCTTCTGCTGGAGGACTATCAGAAAGGTGAGACTCTCAATGATTGAATCTTCCTGCCTGTTATTGTTTCTCCCTCTCTCCTCAGCTGACTGCTGCTTTCTCATGATTAGTCATTCAATGTGCGCTGTTGTTGCTCTGATTTCTGCACTGGTTATTTTGGTTGACACCACTAAAACCTGCTGATGGAGGGTTATTCTGATTTGATGTATCGTGCTTGAAAACTTTCCCAATTGAATATGTTGAGCTGTTATCATTGTCACTAACCATTCACTCCCTCTGTTCTCATTCTTTGATTCATCTCTCCATGTTCGCAGCATTATCTGCATACCAGAGGTACTTCAGTTTACAGTCGGACTACTGGAAGGTGAGTTAAACACGTCCATCATTAATTCTTCTTTTGTAGCCCTGTTTGAGGGTCTGTTTTCTCAGAACCATCGTTTATTTCTGACCTTGTAAACTGTTGTTGGGGTCCATCTTTACGTCTTTCCTTTTTCATTGGGCTTGGTCTTCAGTAAGAGACACACATGCCCAAATAGATTGTGGTCAGGTAACTGGAATAATAAAATTAAGAATACGCCACTGATTGGCCATAAGAAGTTCATGTGAAAGATCATCTTGCTGCTGAATTGCACTAAATCTGTGGCACTTTGTTGGACTTACTGTGGACTTTTTTGTGCAGTGTTCACCTAATATGAATGTGGACGTCATCAGACAGTCTGAAACTGAAACTCGCCTCTGTAATCTTGTTTAATTTCACACATTCCTTGTGCTGATATATAGAGCCAAACCAAGAAAACGGGCCCCAGACTTTTTCATCCAGGTGCATCAGAACATGCAGTACTTCAAGAGTGCCAGCCATTTTTCACCACCTTTCATTAAACTGCAGAATTTTATTATCCTTAGTTTGATTATGCTTTACAAATGCATCCCTTTGAAGCACCATGCTTTGCATTCAGGGTTAGCTTTAGTTAGGGAGGTTGTGAAACCTGAATTCAGCAAATGAAATGTATAATGTTGAGTGTTTTATCTTATCCCAGACATGGAAATTGGACAAGCCTTTCTTTGCAAAAGGCATATTTGGCCTTTTATAAGTTGTAGGGTCTAAGACAGCTGAGGTCATACACACTGAGGATGTTGGGTCAGGTTTAAACATCTTACAGGAACAGGGGAGACAGTTAGTGCAGTGGATCTCACTCCGCTGGTGATGTTGTGTCTGGGTCTTTCAGGGGCAGCGATGATAGATCTTTCTTAATAGTTCTCTGAATTTTTAATTACCGGTGTGTGATGTCACTTGAGGATAAGTACAGGGCGCAGCTAGGCACATGTACACCGGCATCAAGCAAATGGATGATATCAGGGTCAGGACCAGTCGGAGGCAGATCCACAGAGCGGGTCTTTGCAGAAACCGTGTGGGGGAAAAACAGTAACGCTAAAAATGTGAAGTTACACTGTGAAGCCATGGAAAAACATCCCACTGTCCTCTTGCTTTGTGTGTGTTACATATGGACAACACCTCACATGCAGACCAAGTGGACTCTACTGTGGAGTGTTGACTGGGGACAAGATTGTTGGCTGGTTGTCAGCCTGTTGTATGTGTTAGATTTCTGGGTGACATGTGGAAGTACTGCAGCGTTCAGTGACACAGATCAAATAAAGTGGTGATACATGCTAAGACGGAGCAGCCTATGTGTGGTCATAACAGTTTGTCTGACAGTTGATTGTAGATCTGTCAGACTGTGGTTAGAGTCAAATGAGGATATAATGGGGGTTTTCCAGTTTTCGTTGTTTAAGAATCCAGTTCCTCGTCGGGGCGAGAAGTCTGTGATGCAAATTTAAGCAAACTTGAAAGCCACGCAAATGACATGATTTCATACAAACATGTCATTTACACAGCAATGCTAGTTAACTGAGAGGTGAAGAAATCAAACGTTCCTGGATAGAGATGAGAGTCCTGGGACTGAAAATATCCTGCATGGGTTCCTGTTTGAGTTTTGGGCTGAGAGTCATGACAGTTTGAAATCTTTGTTCATCCATCTAAATTGTGACACACTTCCTCCAATGGCCGATGTAGAATTTAATCCCGCAGTCTGACAGTCTGAAGCTACAACCCATGTTTTCAAACCAACCAATCAGAATACAATATGATATGGTGAAGAATACACTACAAAGAAAGTATAATGCTACCACTAAAAACACGTGTACTTCAGACCCGTTGCCCATCTTTTTGCTGGCTGCAGCTTCACAATCTTGAATTACCGTGACCACAGCTTATATAGTTTTGCTGCATTTTCAAAACGTGAACATAACAGGTGGTTGATGCAAGTTAATGTTTGTCTGACATGCGTCGAAATGTATATCGTCAGACAGATCACCACAAAGATTTTATTAAAGCCATCTGCCACATGCAATGAATGTGTTAGATTAGACATCCTCTTCACACCCCAGCGTGAAGTTCAAACACTCATTCAACATGAAGCGTTATCAAGTGTAATAAACCTGCAAAATGTTGCTGAAACGGTTTTTTCCTCTTTAGGTAGTTTACAGTTTTTAGGGCACGAGAGAGCAGTGAGATTAAACCAAAACAGTAAAGCTGTGCACTGGATAGCTTAATAGTTAGCTGCAACTTGATATTTGATACACTGGTTATCAGTTGATCAGGCCTTGTTTGGCATGACATTGATTTTGCTTAAAGCTCCTCCAGTGTAAAGGTGTGTGTCCATGTGTAGTGTGATTATAGATCAGCTCTAGCTTCTATATTAATACTGTGAAAGTATCAAAGCCTCAGTCCACAGAGAAATGCACACAGCCTGTATTCAGAAACTGAGCCTTAAAACCAGCCGTCAGGACTTCTGGAACTTTGTGATGTCACAACAAAGCAGTCACCAAGCCCCGCCCACCTGGACCCACCATCCAAACCTTTACAGGATTTGGTTTCTCTTAGTATTTACAGGAAATCTGCAATATTTTTATTGGATCACTCAGAAAACAGTCAGCCAATCAGAAGAGAAGCTCAGAGCCTCCTCTCTTCTGATTGGCTCACTGACCTGTTGTTACTAGAGCTGCAGAGAGAAGCCTGAGAGAGGAGATGTAAAACTACACTGAGATGATTTTTATATCTTCTGATGGATCAACACTTCAAATAAAACACAGAAGAAGAAGAAAATATAGCGCTTTCACTTCAGTAACGGTGCAGCATTAGTTGTCCCAACAAGCTTTGCCAAAAGGATTTTTATGAGGACATGATGATGAAACAGTATTTCATTATTTCCAGACATATTCGCCTCAGTTTAGATTGCCCACAGTTCCTGCTCATGGCGTGGAGTTTAATTGTCCAATCAGCTGTGATGTGATGGCGTCCAGCCTGTCCTCCCCGTCCTGTCAGCGTGGATGAATGGGTCTGTTTGGTTTGATGTTTCACTGTTTGGAATGCCCATTAAACGGAGGTGCTGAGAGTTCGATGGTGATCGGACCTGACAGCTCCGGGCTCCTCGGTATTACACAGATCTGCACAGTGGAGAGAGGTCCTGCCCCCCCACCACATGATGGTGCGGGGCAGGCGGCTCATGGTAGCCGTGGTGACGTAAATAGCCCGGCGTTGTCGGCTGGATGAGGGTATAACTCGTCCTTTACTTTTAGAGACACGTCGACACGTTGATGATGGAAATGAATTGATTTATGTTCAGTGAGTCGTGTGACTGGATCTCATTGAAGCCGTGTCACTCTGATGTGTTGTGTGTATTATCTGGTTGGGAAGTTGGTTAAAATAAGTGAAGATAGAAACTTGAATTTAAATGTTATGCCATCGCCAACATATATGACCGTCTCCTCGCACTTGCTGCTCATCCTTTTATTACAGTTTGTTTACATGTCCTGCACTGGGGACAACAGTTTCCCC
The DNA here is from genome assembly GCF_021018895.1 of Seriola aureovittata. NCBI lineage: Eukaryota > Metazoa > Chordata > Actinopteri > Carangiformes > Carangidae > Seriola > Seriola aureovittata. Next base: position 1,680,246 of record NC_079374.1, on the reverse strand, counting down.
TCAGCTGTATATTTAATACATTTATATTAAAGAGTTAAATCCCCAAATCTGTGAACTAGCATGTGAATATCAGAGTGTTTCCTTTGAATTTCTTCATCCTCTAGTGTGTTCTTGGCTTGGGCGATATGCCAAAGTACAATGTACAGTAAGTGAAGCAGTTAAATGAGGGTCGGACTCAGCAGCAGGACAGACTCTGCAAAACTGCAAAAAAATAAAAATCATAATATCCTTGTTTTTCAATATTATGAAAAATATTGTATATGGATGGAAATATCATGATATTTGATATTATTGAATATTTAATAATTGCGCGGTACAGTAGAAATCATCAAGCAAACCCCTCCAAACCAGGAAATGAATGGATGAATGAATTACTATAACCCTTAATTGGTGCAGAGATATTTAACTTCACTTTACATTATGAACATAGTGTATTTAAAATGGCATCAGTGATCTGACCATCTAACCATCTTTAACCCTTTTTTCCCTCCAGAATGCTGCCTTTTTATACGGCCTCGGCATGGTTTACTACCATTACAACGCCATTCAGTGGTAAGTGCCTTTTCATCGACCATATTTTCATCTGATGCATGACATGATCCAGTTTCAAAATGACTGTGCGTTTTCTTGTCGATTTGGAAACACGGCGGTTAAATGAAGTTTTGAAATATGCCGACGTTTTGCTTTCTCACCTCGTGGAGGATCGATATCATCGTCTCATCTGTGTGTGTTCAGCTTAGCCTAGCTTAGCACAAAGACTGTAAATAGAACTGGCTGGCTTGTATCATTGATGATTCTGTAGGAGACGCGGTTAGAAAGCTTTATTTAGACGTCAGACTATTTCTTTTATCATGTTGAGTTTTCTGTATTTGGACATCTTTATGACTCGTCAGTGTTCATCTGTGTTTCCTACTGATTGAGGATTTATATATTTGTGGGCTCCACCGTGGAGTGGAGTGGAGTGGGGGTGTTGATGTGCAAAGGCGTAAAGATCTTTGTCATCCATTGCATGAGAACTGGGTGCACCACCGCTGCAGACATGTTTTGTGTGGCTTTAATCATCATGTTTTGATAAGGGCAGATCGCATGTTAACTGTTGCACTTACCGAAATGTCCTCAGTTCAACTCTGCTGAGAGAGAGACAGCTTTCCTCTATGTGAAGCTATAGCTGCTGGTCTGTCATTATCAGCCTCCTCCTGCTGCCTTTGTGTCTATCCAGCAACTTTTCTCTGCCTTCGTGAGCTACCACAACAAAACATTACTGAGGTCTGTTTTCTTAGTGTAAGCCAAGCCTTTTAAGATTCAAAACCACAACATTTATTTTACATTTTTCTAACCGGATGACCCCAGTTTCTGCTCTAATGCTGCAAGGAGCTACTCGGCTGATGCGTCTGAATCCCTCAAAGTTTAATATTTGTGGGAACAGCCTGTAAAAAAACAAAAATCCAGGTGTTCAGTCCAGGTGACGTCAGGCTCGGGAGGGATGGACCACATACGGAGCAGAACATCACTGACAGAATCACTTTATTCTCGTGCTGCTTGTAGCTACAGTGGCTAATCTTCACATATTTACAATTAATTATATTAAAAAAACTTTTTTAATATAACTATTTGTATATCACTTTTCTTGACAAAGTTAAAAAGTGCTTTACAGAAAGAAAAAGGGGAATAAACAAACGCATCATAAAACAGAAGTAAATTACATGAAAATATAAATTGTCTGTATCATGGGAAAATAAAACACGACAACATTCATTAAAGCTTTGAGATTAAAGAATGTTTTAAAGCCAGTTATGAAGCTGCCTGTCTGATCTCGACAGGTCGACCAGCGGCTCGAGCAGCAGAGACCCGCCACTGATAAAATATAGTATTCTTAAAATGCAGCTGCTTGATGGATGGGCTTTGGTCGACTCTTCTTGTTGACTGTTTAACTCGTTGTCACGTTGTGTTTCTGGGTGAACGCCATCATCTGTCTCACATGGAAAGAGCTCATATTTTCACCTTTGGAAACCGTCGCTTATTATCGCTCAGTTATACAGTTTAGAGTTTAGGAAACGGACCATTTAGTTTCACTGAGCGTCTCATTTCTCAGTTCTGACCTGAGGCACTTCACCTGGACGTGCTGACACCTCCTCCACCTGGTGGCCTTTCTCTTGTTTGTCCGGCCTCTGTTGCTGCCCCTCCGCCTCACCCACGGCCCTGAACGATTCCAGGATTGTTCTGCTGCCAAGTTTGTACGGCCATCTCTGAGGCCCGGGGAATGTGACAGAGGGGGGAAGGGAGGGTGGGTGTCATGTTGGGCTCTGGAGGATGGATTACGTCACCCTGAGCCCGAGGCCGGAGGAATGCTGAGCTGTCAAACTGTGAATGTTACTTCACAGGGCTGAAGCGGTGCTCGCTCGGCGAGACACTGGCCCAACTATCCAGTCTGCTCTGTTCTGTTTGTTTCAGCTTCACCCTAACAAAACATTAGTTTACAAATACCATGCGAATGTTAATACGGAGCAAGTGTGGATCATTTATGTTATAACATCTCAAATAGTGCAACAAATGGCAGCAACACAACAGAGCCAAACTGTTGTTTTGTGCCTGATGGATTCGGTCTGATGCCCTTTTCCAAAGCACAGAGTTTTCCTTCATCGGTGGAGTCTGCCTTCTGCTGTGTGTCACAACCTATTCTGCAGAAGAGCTCCAAGTATTCACTGTGAATCCTGCCAGTGAGGGAGGAGAGGGTGAAGCCGAGCTGGAGGGAGGGAGGGAGGGAGGGAGGGAGGGACCAGATAAATGAGGAGGAAGAGGGAGGGAGATGGGTCGGAGGGAAAGGGGGCAATGAGTTCAGTCCTGTGTGTGTGTGTGTGTGTGTGTGTGTGTGTGTGTGTGTGTGTGTGTGTGTGTGTGTGTGTGTGTGTGTGTGTGGCACCCAGTCAGCAGTGAGCTCAGTGCTCGGCCGCTTCATACAGGAGAAGGGGCTCCATGCTGACATGCAGTTGCCATTGTTGTCATAGCTACACAGTGAGTGAGTTCAGTTGGAAAGTAGTGTTTGTTTTATGTTTTAATTTGCTCTCGTCTCCGTGGACTTGTCTTTTTAATATTGTTAAGAGGGGGGGGGGGGGGGGGGGCATAGTCCTGGAAAACCTGGAAAACAGATGACCATGTTTCCAGTCATGGAAAATGGGAGAGAAAGTCAAATCTCCTGAAAATGAATGCCGTCATTCTCCTGTTTTTGGCCGATGTCATGTCAGTAAATGGACGATCTTGTATTTTGAACAGGCTGCTATCGGTTGTTGTTCGTCACACACCGGCTAAATATTTGCTTACTTTGCTAGCATCTTTGTTAGCGCAGCATCAAACCCAATGCTGCGTCGCTCAGGTAAAACAGACCATAATATGACATGACATGTTTCACTTCTGTAGCGTTAAAGCATTAAAGATGAAGTTCTTGCGATTAATTTGTCATGATTTCATAATTAAGAGATGACTTCATAGATGAGTATAGACTGAGTTTATATGAACATATAAAGGAACATATTGGTGTACGGAGTGATTCCTGTCATCCCTGAAAACGCCCTGGAAAATGATCTGTAGAAAAGAGCGGGAACCCTGTTGCTGCTAAGACGACAGCAGTGTTTGCCGACGATGTGAAGCTGGCCCTCAATAACCCTACACACACACACACACACACACACCACTATTTAGTTCAGCAAATTAAACACAAATTCAGTCTTTTGCTAAAACGTCACTGTTAATTTTCCCTCTCTGTATTGGTCAAAAGCCAGCGGGTCATAAGAGCCACACTTTTAATTAGGCTGTGACAGACATTATTAACAGTTTAACGAGCTGTAAGAGGTGAAATCATTCGGTGACTTTATTTTTTTTTCAGACCGTAACGACAACCCTCACCCACACACTCAGTCAGCTGTAGCTTGTTAATTCCTCCTGGCTCTTAATATGCCCTCTGTTTATAATGGGCCCACAGTGGTTTTATTAAAACAGAAACACAACTCTGGGCGGTACAGTGGAGAGGGAGCTCGTTAGTCGTGGCGTGTAATTGACGGACAGCTGGTCGTCAGAGAACAGGATGTCGAATCTTCCGGTTAAACTTGTTAGCGTGTCGGTATTAGTATTGTTAAAAGCTTATTATCTTTAAAAGCTCTGAATCAAGACCTCAGGGATTTTGTGAGCTGTGAAGTGAGTGTCCACTCAGACCGGGAAGCTAACATTAGCTCAAGTAGCTAAAGTGCAGAGTCAGTTAAATCAGACGCTGGATCGTATTTCCTCCGACTGACCGGCTTGGATTTGCTTCATGTAAATAATGTAATTGCTCCCAACAACTAATGTGGGACATTTTCAGCTTGTATCGTCTTTAGTTTCTGGGATGTGGAGGCGGGTCGTGGCCCTTATAAACAGGTGCGAATGCTACACGCTTGATATTTTCAGGGATTGTTCTACACTATTCCACGTCTTTAACTTCTATAGTGGTTGACCTACAGCTGTGTGTTAGCCGAGTTATGCCTTGCTGAAAATTGTATCTTCATCTTTTATATTTTTATATATAATACTCATGTTACAGTACTTTCTCTTACAACTAGGTGCATGTCTAAAGAAATAACATTTTCTGATTTATGAGGCATTAAAAATAAAAAATGATTTCACACCTTTATTTCTAGTGCATATTGCCCATGTATGACACAGTCTCCCCTAAAAGCAATAATGGAAAGAGCATGTTTTAATTAGTTAATAAAAATAAAATAAATGAATTAATCAAACTGACATTCTGCAGAAAACAGAAGTAGCGTCTAAAAAAAGAGTTAAAATAAGCTCGACATTTCCAAGCTCTCATATGTGAGAAAACTCCAGATGTTATTTGATACTTTCCACTTATCATTTATATGCATCTCTGATTATGTCTGTCTTGCATTTAATGCGCTTCATGCAAATGAGTTTGGCTGCAGCTCAGAGGACGGAGGTGAAGCACAGAACAAACACCAAACAGTCTGAAAGAGGAAGAGTGAGCACTCTGACATTAACAACGTGATAATAATAATTGATCATACATTTTTTTTTAAAGGCACCTTGAGATGGATAAAAAGATAAAATGCGAGTACAAGGAATAAAATTCAAAATAAATTACAATAAATGTGAGGTCATAAAAATAAATATGATCAAGTGCTGCTGCTGGGGTTAAACAGAGTGGTTAAGTTTGTTTTGAGGTGGGATTTGAAAACGAGAAGAGAATCAATATCACTGACGTCTTGAGTTCCAGTCGAGGGGCGACGAGGCTGAAAGCTCTGAGCCACAGGGCAGGAGGTGGAGAGAGGTTGATGCAGGAGGAAGATCTAAGAGAAGGTGTGCAGATATGACATTAAGGGTTAGGGTTCCTGTTACACAAATATTTCATCTTACGCTTGAATCCCTGACGGGCTTTAAGTCGACGTGGTTGACGCGACAGTGAAAAATCAGCCGTTGTGATGTTTGTTGATCGCTGTTGCACAGCTCTGCTGCAGCAGCGATCTCCCTCTGAAGATGATCTGTCCAACACTTCATGACTGTAAACCCCACGAGCAGCGAGTTAGCTCGATCAGCCGTGTCCAGAACACGTCGCCACGTTTCAACGAAACGCTGTGGATCCTCCACCAGACTCGCTCTGAGGTCTCTACAACATCCTGCCGACTGCAGCTGAGTGTGAAATGACAAAAGCCCTGAAATATTTGGTCTGTGGTCGGCCGCTGCGTTTGCACCTGCTGCCACCACACCAAAAATAAAAAAAACGTTTCAACATTTGACTTGAATGCATCTCAAACCTCCTGCAAGTCCTTCAGAGCTGGGATTTGAATCCGTCTGCGATGCCTTGTGTTTGGATCTGATGTAGTAACGGTCACACCTACGTTATCACCACATTATCAGTGTTCAAGCATTGAGTCATATCATATTTAACTTTGTCAATATTCCCCAGCTCTGATTTAAAGTCACTTAAACTGGTCGCAGTGGAACTTGTGTTGAACTTGTGTTGAACTTTGTGTTGTTGTGTCTCTCTTTCCAGGGCAATCAAGGCGTTCCAGGAGGTGCTTTACATCGACCCCAGCTTCTCCAGAGCTAAAGAGATTCATCTGAGGCTGGGACTCATGTTTAAAGTCAACACGGACTACGAGTCGAGCTTAAAGGTACATTTCAAACGCTCTCGCACTGAGAGGTGGAATAAGAAATGTCACGCAGGGCCTGATACTGGGGTACGCTTCATATAAAATGGGTTTCACCTGCAGCACCAGATGGCATCTTTTAATAGGATTCATTTTAATTAGAATCTTCACTGCAGAAGGAAACTGTCAAGTTAAATATACACTAAGGAAAAAAAGTGGGAACAGAGATATTATGGGATATTATAGTAAATATTGTTTAATGTTTAGATAATGTATGTAATTATATAATAATCATACTTGTTGTAAAGTAACAGATGCTGCGATTAGGTAATTTAATTGATCAGCATCATTTTAGAGCAAAAATCTCATATTTTTTGGATCCAGCTTCAACAATGTGAAGATGTTTTCTTTGTCTTCGTCATACATGAGAGGGAAACTGATGAAGATCTTTGGGTTTTGGGTCGTTGCCCTGACAACACACGGCTCGTCACACATTTGAAGACGTGATCATGTGATGTAGGAAATCATATTATAAATATTCGTGTGACTCGTCAGTGATGATGACAGTCAGACCTGTCCCGGTCTCTTCACGCCGCCCTGTGCGTTTCATCCGGTGAACGATGACGTGAACAGAGAAGAATCTTTTTTCCGGTCGAGCCGCTCCGCAGTCATCGGACCCTCCTCCTGCCTAAATAGACTTCGGCTCACCGGTCGTCAGATTAACAAAAGGCTGGTGGATCATCTGTCCCGTCTGTCTGAGTGCGAGCCGCTCCGCTGTCTCCCGACACCTGTGACACTGTCTGACTGCAGCCTATGGATCTATTGTTCTGAGGGTCCTGGTTCGCTTTAGGGACAGACCGCTATCTGATCCCGGGCTTTGTCCTGCTCCAGACATCCTGTCACAGCGCTGCGCATCATGCATGTTAATGCGTCAGTATATAACAGAATCTTGTTTTACATTTAAACTCGGAGGCTTTGTTTTTCCTCCATGCCGGCGCCAGTCGGAGCGGCAGCCATATTGTTTTCAGGTCGTCCGTCTCGTTCTCGTGGACACGATATCTCAGTCACACCTCGACGGAACTTTGTCAAATTTGGTACAAACGTTCACTTGGACTCAAAGATGAACTGATTTGAATTCGGTGGTCAAAGGTCAAAGGTCAAGGTCACTGACCTCACAAAAGACAGTTTTGGCCTCGTGAACATGATATCTCAGTAACACTTTGAGGAATATCCTCAAATTTGGTGAAAACATTCGCCTGGACTCAAGGACAATGATTACACTTTGGTGGCTAAAGGTCAAAGGTCACAATGAGCTCACAAAACGTGATTTTGGCCTTGTGAACGCGATATCTGGAGAACTCCTCAAGGTAGTCCCTTCACATTTGGTACAAACCTTCACTTGGACTCAAAGAAGAACTGATTTGATTCTTATGACAAACTTTCACACAAATGGTTCATTTTTTTTCTATGACTATGAAATAAATGAAACGAGTCTGAGTGGCGGAGGGATACGACCACGAGGAGGAGAATCTAGTTGTGAACGGATCAGTTCCTGTTATTCCTGTATTTCTCATATCACTTCAGAGGAGTAATTATTATAATTGCTGTTATTATTATTATAATAATTGTGGTTGAATCAGCACCTGACAGACTGTGAACGTTGTAAAGGTGAAGTGTAGTAGCGCGGTGTCGTCGTACGAGATGAAGCACAACCGTGTGCGCTGATGCTGGAGGTGGTTCAGTATTGAGCTGTGTGACTGCACGTGCTGCACGTCCTCACTCTGTCTTGGATGCACCCCTCCCTCTTAGTGCTGGCTTGTCGCCAGCAACACACACACACACACACACACACACACACACACACACAGTTGCCCCAGTTATCTACAGGGAGGGGTGTGCGCACGTTTAGAGGAGCAGGGATTGAATCAAGGTAGGAGAGCGAGGAAAGAGAGAGAAGGGAAATAGAAAGCGACACACAGGAAATTGTTAGAAAATGCTTGGTGTTGGGGGGGGGGTAGAGAAGTGTTTCATGCTGCTTCCTCTTCATTCATCCTCTTCCTCTTCATTCATCCTCTTCCTCATGGACCACACTGGGTAGAGGAAGAGACTGAGAGGCGGCAGGTGATGGAGGAATGAGACGTTGGCCATTTCTGAGAATATATTGTAACCTCGTTACGAGCCAGCCGTCGCAGTCGTGCGTGTAACTGCATCTTCACACTCACGCCAACTTAACTCCATCAGTGGCTGCTGATTTTAGCTAATGAGAGAGTGTATGAGTGTGTTCACGCACTGTGTGTTGGTAAGGTGATGAGTTGGCTGTTGTCTGTGCAGCCATAGAGGAGAGCTTTGAGCTGAGAAAGGAGGTGAGATAGAGGGAGGGGGGGTGTGTGTGCCTGCCTGTTCCAGCTTTGAGGTATTGTGTGTCATCTCTCTGCACTCTCCACTGCAGCCGTCTGCTGAATAGTAATCAGTGACACCAGGATAGAAGAGGGGGAGGGAGGGGGGAGTGAGAGAGGGAGAGAGAGAGAGAGGAAGGAGAGTCATGGGGAGGGAGGTGGAATGCCAAGCTGACAATCCTGCTGCATTATCTGCCTGCTGGTAGAGCAAGTGTGAAAGAGAAGGAAGGGAAGGAGAGAGGAGACGGAGGCAGAGAGCTACAGGAGGATGCAGCGGGGCTCCGGGAGGAAGAGTGAGGTCTGCCAGCCGTCTAGGTAAACGCTGCGTTCGAGTGCGTTAGGACATCTGGCAGTGACGAGTGTGTGTGTGTGTGTGTGTGTGATGTTTTGTAGCTCATAGCTTTAAATGGAATTTATTCTTAGAAGACTTGTGTTTTTGTGTGTGTGTGTGTGTGTGTGTGTGTGTGTGTGTGTGTGTGTGTGTGTGTGTGTGTGTGTGTGTGTGTGTGTGTGAGAAGCTCCACTGGCCTTGGGTGAAGCATGCAGCCGAAAGCTTCTTGATTGTTATCTGTCTGATATTGACTGTGTGTGTGTGTAGCTGCAGCTGAAAGGCTGCACACTCTCATCCTTTAAGTGTGTGTGTGTGTGTTTTATATCTTGTGCTCCAGCCTTTAAGAAATCTGCCTTTTTAAAGGTTTCATCCTTCCTGTTTCCCTCCACCACAGCTGTTCCACCTCTCTGTGCTAGATCCTTGTTGTTGGGGCAGTTCCTGGTTTCAGCTGTTTGGAGCTGTGTCACTGACCCGAATAAGACGCACAGCTGGTGCCTGTTTAAGTGCATAAACCTGCACTGTAACTGCAACAGCACCTGTCACCTTGAAGCCACCTATGGGTGCCCTAGTGTTCCCTTTGCATGGTGGATACTCATAGTACTCATGACTTTAATAAAGCATGGGGTCAGAATAGTGGTTGCATACATATGTGGAGTAATAGAGCTGTATGGGAAGGGGGGGGGGGGGGTCTAGCTGGAAGAGAAGCCCCAGAGAGCTGTCTCTGTGGTTGTGTGATGCATTCATGGTCTGATCTGTTCAATGACCCTGGATGGGGGATCTTGGTTAGTAGTGTGCCACGCCTTGGCAGCCAGGCTAAGCCTCTGCAGACATCTGCCTCCCTCAGCAGCTCTGTCCTCACCTCTCATGGCGGGACAGGATGCTGCTCCACATCCTGGATGTCAGGGTGTCATTTTTTATTTATTTCACTGAGGTGCTTTAGTCGTGTGGTTGGACGGGAGGAAGGCGGGAATGTTGGAGCAAGTTGTGTGTGTGTGATCCAGAGACAAGAATATCTATAGTTCAACCCCCCCATATACACATAACACACACATAACACCCACACACACACACACACACACGCACGCACCCCCTCCTCCTGCCACCCGTGTCCTCTCATGTTACGGTCACCAGGGTTCACTCATGGCTCGTGTGGATCTGTCGGGGCTTTTTATTAACACAGTTTTCTTAAAAGCAGCAGATTTAACCACTTTATGTCACTGCAAGGAGGAAGTAGGTGATTTATTCTCCTCATGCAAATCACTTATTGTATCAGTAACATGATCATTCAGACTCTTAATCAACAATCAATTTCTTTTGTTTATGGATTTCCCCTCTTTTTCTCTCTCTGCAGCATTTTCAGCTGGCTTTGATCGACTCCAATCTCTGCACTTTGTCCAAAGCTGAAAGTAAGTAGTGTTTCTACAATTACCAGAGGGGGTGGGGGCTGGGGGGTGGGGGGGGGGGGGGGGGGGGGGGTGGGGGGGGGGGGGGGGGGACAACATGGAGAGCAGCCATACGCCGCCGTGTGATGCAGCATTAGATTTGATGTACCAGCCTGTCAGTGGCAGAAAGCACATATTGAAAGGGCACAGGAATATTTCTACTGAGCAGTTTTTCCTCTCTGCTGCCGTTTCCCTGCTGACTCTGCCCAAGACTGGGGTTGCCTAGGAGACAGCAGAGAGCGAGAGAGAGGGAGATGGAAGTGCTTGCAAGCACATTGCACATACACACTGTGATTTCAGATTACATGTACACGCCGGGGAGACTGTCCCACTCCCCCCTCCCATCTGTGCTCCATACTGTCTGCAGTCTGTACACACTCAGGTCCACAGGGGGAATCTGAAATATAGTAAGTGAACTAATTATTCTTTCCTCTGCTTTTTTTTTCTCTCCCCACAGTTCAGTTTCACATCGCTCATTTGTATGAGATCCAGGTAAGAAGTAATCTATTGCTACTCCTGCTTCTATATTTATTCCGGGCTCGTGTCGTAACAGACTGTGGAGGTTTTCATTTTTAGAGTCTGACGAAGGTTCACACACTTTTTTTTTCCTTCTTGTACTAACTACTACGGTTCTTCTGTTAGTTCTCAGGGTATCTTTGGCCTTCTCAAGGTCCTGTGGTCAAGTGTTTGAGGAAATGAATGATAATTTATCTTGCAATGACACACACACACACACACACACACACGCTTTCACAGATATGTGCTGTTCCTTCCCTCTGTTGACCAAGCAGTTACGCACGACTGAATTACGCTGCCACGTTATCTCTGTTTGGGGTTTTTTTTGCAGTAATGTCTCACAGATACGTCACTACTCAGACTTCTGCCTGAGTTTAATTGATTTTATTTAATTGTAATGTTAAAGTCCGACGGCTAACGCTAACGGTTTAACCATAAAACAAAAATACAGACGGGATTGGATGTTTTCTATTCCATCCATGATCCAGGTTCCTCTGTGGTTCTGTAGTAAATGAATGTTGCATCATTCACTGAATTTGCATTGAGATAAAAAAAACTGTATTTACACACAAAGGAGGGATTGTCATGTTCTGGGCCTTCAGACCTGGGTGTTGATCAGATGCAAAGCTTGTGTATAGATGAAGTTTATACACACACACACACACACACGTAACTCGTTGCCGATGGAAACGGCCAGTCCACATTTGTTTTCTTTTAACGTCACAGATAAAGTCGCTGTGTGAGCAGGACTGAGCTGCTCAGCTGCAGCCACACATTAACATGAAAGTCACTGGCTGCCTCTGATGTTAAAGTGCCGCTGTGATGTTCCTGCAGCTGTCTGCTGCTGAGAGAAACCGCTGGAGTTACAGAGCGGCAGCAGCTCCATGACGGCTACTGTCAGCGAGGCTTATATTACACATGATGCTGTGTATCACACGCTTCTGATTCTGCGTGATGACGTTTGACTCTTCTCTTCTTCTGCTGCTCTTACGCGCTGTTTTAGCGTTTCCTGTTATCCTGTGTTTGTCACATTGTGGCCTAAGTTACACGGTGTTACTTCAAATGCTGAAGAGTAAAGTAAGAGTAATCTATCAACAGATAACCATAGCAACAACACCGTGTTAGGCCTGCACAAATATAATCCTGTCACAGGAGCTGTAATTTCTTTGATAAAGGTAAAATATGTCTCAACATTGTTGTGCGTTGTTTGGAGCTACAGAGACGCTCCGACCTACAAATCATGTTCTCCAGACGTAAAGGAAACATGTTTGTTTGGTACAAGAACCAACAAAAATCACATTTTTCCAGCTGAAATCACGATATGATTTTTCTATTTTTTTGCACACCGTGCAGCTCTCTGGTGACACTGAGGTATCTACGCACATGATTCTGCTTTGGACTGTGAACGCTGTCGTGACTCACCTTGCTGACTGACTAGTAATGACTGGCTGTTTACACATAGCCTCTCTAAAGAGTCTCCATATGAGAAAATACTGGACACCTCCTTGTCTGTTATTTCCCTCATGTTAAAACAATCCAGGGAAGTTTCAGTCACCTGCTGAACAGCGACTCGCTCAGATCTGTAGTCTGAACATAGAACACCAAACAGGTGAGTCACTGCACCTGTAGAGTCTCAGCTCTTCACCCGAGTCTTCAGTTGAGTAGCTTTTGAATCAATCATGGAGTCAAACAGCTATTCAGCTTTCAGTGTTTGTTCTCTGGCCCTGGTCTGGCCCTGGTCTGGCCCTGGTCCGGCTCGATGATGATCATCAGTCTGAGCAGGAAGGAGCCACTAAGAGTCTCTCTCATTTATGTGACCCAAGTGTCAGGGTTTAACCCGAGGTGTCTTTATTGTGTGCAGACAGGAAGTCCAGCACCAGACTGTGTGTGTGTGTGTGTGTGTGTGTGTGTGTGTGTGTGTGTGTGTGTGTGTGTACCCAAACACACTTATGGACATTTGGAGCTTTAGGGTGTGTGCAGATGGGGGTTGGTTTCTTTTAAGGAGACTGTGTTTGAGCTGATAAGAGAGAACGTTCAGTCTGCACACACACACACACACACACACACACACACACACACACTCACTCACTCACCTACACACCTATACGTACCAGCTCAGACTCAAGGTCAATAGGGTCGCCAAGTTAAAACAAACAGAGGACGCACCTCAGACCAGGCAGCTCAGGTTTCCCCAAAATACAGAGCGGCCACTGCAGTGGACACACACACACACACACACACACACACACACACACACACACACACATCTAAAGTGCAGACACACTTAACACTGCCAGACGTGTTGAGTCTGGCCTGTCCTCTTCCACAATGACCCTCCCCCGTGTGTGTGTGTGTGTGTGTGTGTGTGTGTGTGTGTGTGTGTGTTCATCTGGCTGGTCATTACGAGTGTGAGGAGGTCTTTAGACTCTTTGTGTCTGTTCAGATAGAACCATAAAACACACTGACCCTCCTGTCTGGCTTCAACAACCTCTCTCTCTCTCCCTCTCTCTTCGTTTTCCTCCTCCTCTCATTCCGCCTGCAGAAGAAATACAGAGCGGCGAAAGAAGCGTATGAAAGTCTGTTGCAGACGGAAAATCTTCCTGCACAGGTGAAGGCGACCACACTGCAACAGCTCGGTGAGTGTCTCCCGCTCATACACTCTTCATACTGTCCTGTCCACATGTGCGCTGTCACAGATCTCACCGGCTCAAGTTTCTGCATCATGGATTACTCTGTTGTGTGATCTCATGCGCAGTCTTCACACTGTCTGGCTGTGTGTTCTGTTTTCTTATGTTTTCTTATGTTTTTTATTCATTTTGTTCTTTCCCCACATCACAACATCCACTTTCCTGCCTCTTTCTACCTGTTTGTCAAAGTGCTGCTTTCAGAGAGAGTGTGTGTGTGTGTGTGTGTGTGTGTTTGGTGAAATGAAGCATTGTTTTCTCTTGTTCCCTTCCCCCCACGCTGGGTCTGTGCGAGCACGTGCACACGAATGCAAAAATGATGTTGCGTGGGTGTGTTTGTGAGGATTAGAGTTCATTTGGAAAAAACTGCTGCAACGACCGGAGAGAATTAAAGTTTGTTTTTCCGTTACACACGAGTCGGTTTAGTTTCACTGTGAAGAGTTATTGCAGATCTGAAATAACGTGCTGATGATTGACAGATAATGTTGTGTGTTTCTTTATATATATATATATATATATATATATATATATATATATGGAGTCGGATTGTGCTGATAATGTGTCTCAGAGGCAGGAGGCAAATAAATGATCATATCTTATTATAACAAGTTATTCAGTTAAATAATACAAGTGAATAACGCTGCAGCTATCACAAGTTTACTGGGACTGTCAAACAGAAAGCTTTTGTTTTGGTTTGCTGCAGTAAGTCAGCGGTGAGCTCCGAGGCTTCAGGCTCAGCTCAGATCATCCAGAGAAGCGTCTCCACACGCTGCAACACAAGACGTCAGTAAGGAGCAGTGATGTGACGGCACACAGGGCTGAGGAAAGGCCCAGAAATGTTCAGCTTAATGTAAATATGTTGTGATAAGTAGAAATATTAATATAAGATGTTACAGGCTCAGGTTTCGCTTTAAAAGATGAAATCAATCCAAAACAAAATCTGATGCACGTGCACACAAATCTCATGAGAACCGTCGAGCTGTTTATTAAAAGTTAGATACTGTTCGCTGATCAATATGTATACGGTCTTCCGATTATATCAAGGATTATTTTTTATTTATCTAATGTGGCTGTGGTCACGTGACTTGTGTTCAGTATAATTATGACTGATGTTGCAGAGCCAGGTCTTGTGAGGTTGTTACCACACTGTCTTGTTTCCTGTTCGGTTTGTTTATCTCTCAGTGTTCTGCTTGGTTAAGAAAGCAGATGAAATGACAGTTAGTTAGTAAATGATCTGTGTGGTAGAAGGAAAAACAAAAAGATTTGGATACTGTTTATAAATCTGGACGTATATAAAGCTGTAAAGACAGTTGTGGTTGTTGTAGTGGAGCCTTCTCTCTTTTCTTACTGTAGGTGACTGTTGTTGTTGTTGTTGTTGTTGGTGGTGATTAAAACGTTTCATATTTCTTGAGTTTTACTTCTAAGTTTTTATATAAATATAAAATAAAAATCAGCTGCAGTGATTTTCCTTCACATCAAAGTACGACTCGTGTTGCAGAAGCAATAATCAAAGTTCGTGTTTTCAGGAGAACAGTGAAGTGCACGCGAGCGACCGAGTGTCTTTGATTCAGTGTTTCCAGCGTAATGTATTGATCCAAATCACAAGAGGTGATCGATTGTCTTCATGTGAAGAGGAAATTTGAGAAAGTAGGAAACAAATGTTTTATTTTTACGTCAGTTTTCTGAATGAAGCTCTGAAGGCAGCACGTCTTCAGACATTTTATTTTCTGTGCACATGCAGAGAGATTTCCCCTCCACAGTGTAGACAGCCCCCCCCCCAGCTCAGCCAGTTGTAAAAAACCATTCCCAGTCTAGCCTGCTGGGGTTGTCATGGCGACCTGTGGAGCTTGCCACAGGTGTACAGAGAGGAGAAGTAGCAGCAGTGGGAGGTCTGTGGTCGCTCACGGCTCTTCCCTGAGACATCGTTGTTTATTTGTTGTAAATTGCCCATCACTGTGTGTGTGTGTGTGTGGCTGTGTGTGTGTGTGGCTGTGTGTGTGTGTGTGTGTGTGTGTGTGTGTGTGTGTGGCTGTGTGTGTGTGTGTGTGTGTGTGTGTGTGTGTGTGTGGCTGTGTGTGTGTATGTGTGTGTGTGTGTGTCTGTCTGTCTGTCTGTGTGTGTGGCTGTGTGTGTGTGTGGCTGGAGAGCAGGGAGGAGTTGTTTGTAAAGGCTGGTTCATATGAGATCTTCTGAAGTGTCTGTGTGAACAACACCCCCCCCTCTTTGTCTGCCTCCCTCCTCCCTCAGAGAGCCATTTGTTTTGTTTATGAGTCTGGTCCATTTGCACATCAGACAGTGGTCCCTCTTTCTGATTGCACATTGCGTCCTTTGGATTCAGGTACTTGACTCTTTATCTGGTTCATATGAATCTCAGAGATCCTGATCCCTCTGCTCTGCCCCCCCCTCCCCCTCCTCCCACCTCCAGGCTGGATGCATCACACGGTGGAGCAGCTGGGGGATAAAGGCACCAAGGACAGCTATGCCATCCAGTGTCTGCAGAAGTCTTTAGAAGCAGACCCAAACTCGGGCCAGTCCTGGTACTTTCTCGGCAGGTAAGACAAACAAGGGCGTGAGCATGTGTGTGTTTTACAGTGTGTGTGTGTGTGTGTGTGTGTGTGTGTGTGTGTGTGTGTGTGTGTGTGTGTGTGTGTTTTACAGGGAGGTGCTGTGAGTCCTGATTAGACTGTTTGTTTAACCCAGAGCTCTGCATTGATAAAACTGTTGTCTACATGAGTTTTTAGTTAGTTAAAGATATTTTGGTTAATGCTCAGTGGAGGCATGTGATTCAGGGCTGGACGATCAATCACATTTTATTTCCAATACGTAGGAGTGCCTCATCTTGCCGGTTCAGCGTCGGACTGGCCTTTAATTTCCTTGGACTGAGTTTCCGAGCTCAGAGCCTCCTCTCTTCTGATTGGCTCACAGACCTGTTTTTACTAGAGCTCCAGGGAGAACTCCACAAATATATCTTCTCATGGATCTACACTTCAAATGAAACACAGGAGAAGAGGAAAATACGGAGCTTTAAAGTGTGTGTGTGTGTGTTTAACAGTGTGGCTGTGTGTTGTTTGACGACTGTTTTATCAAAGTAGCTTGACATGGGGATTAGTAAGGCTACGTTCACACGACTTTGTCTTCATTATAAAACGACTAACACACCTGAGCAGTCACCTGCATATGGCCAGTGTAAACAGGAAGCAGGTTGTCTTCTCCGCAGTTGATTAGTTGCAAAAAATACTAGGCACAAAGACAGCTGCAGAGTTAAACTGAACAGCAGCTGCTAGCAAATACAACAAGGTCAGTAACACTGATATTCAGTAGCATGTTGTATTCTCCACTGGTAGCTGAGGCTGAGAGCCAATCAGGAGAGGCCGTGGGTGTCCAAAGTCCAGACAACAACGCATCCCCGGAGTTTTCAAAATAAAACGGGGTCAGCAGCGTTTCTAAAAGTCGGAGTCGTGTGAACAGGAAGAGGAAACGTAGCAAAAGAGCCAGAGTCATTAGCTTCGGTGTAAAGGGTTGTAGAGGGACGTGTTGCTGCTCTCGCTCATGGCCTCGTCTTTCTTTCAGGTGCTACTCCAGTATTGGGAAGGTGCAGGATGCCTTCATCTCTTACCGCCAGTCCATCGATAAGTCGGAGGCCAGCGCGGACACCTGGTGCTCCATAGGGTAAGAGCACAACTCGCAGTATGTTGTCACACTGGTCAAGAGCAGAGGTTAACATCTGGAAGTATCTGAGTGGGGGGGGCTGGTGTGGAACAGCTCGTGTGTTAAGGCTGTTTGGTGCTCAGGGGCCTCGGCGGCTCACGGGGATCCAGCAGCTGCAGTGCGGCAGAGGACGTAATGAGAGGGAGGGTAACGGAGCGGCGGGGGGGGGGAGTGAGGAGGGATCTATAGATAGACGTGTGATGGGTGGGTTATGTCCTCTGGGAGTTGGGACGGCTCAGAAAGATAAGGACCTGAATCCTGGTGGATGGCAGGAGACTCACCCCCTCCCTCCCTCCCTCCCTCCCCCAGGGTGCTCTACCAGCAGCAGAACCAGCCTATGGACGCGCTGCAGGCCTACATCTGCGCCGTTCAGCTGGACCACAGCCACGCCGCCGCCTGGATGGACCTGGGCACGCTCTACGAGTCCTGCGGGCAGCCGCACGACGCGATCAAGTGCTACATCAACGCCACGCGCAGCAGGGCCTGCCTCAACACCGCCGCTCTCACACAGCGCATCAAACTGCTGCAGGTAGGCGCCGGCGTGCAGAGAGAGCGACGCCAACCCTCAGCCATGTTTGTTAGATGTCGTGCAGTATTTTGGTGTGTGTATATTTGAAGTGGTGTGTTTACTGCCAAAGCAATCGGCTTTTTAAAAAATGCAGATTGTGCTTTTTGTCATTTTGATTTCTGACCGCAGAGATATGAATGATGATTCATATTGATGTGTTTCTCTCACTTGTAATTGTAATGCATACCTTCATTGCATTGAACATTCCTGTAATTACTCTGTGTACAGTTACCTAGAGCACCACCGCAGCTTTGTAGTGCCTTTTCCTGTTAAACCAACGCTCCGCACTAAAGTCTGTGTCTTACACAATTTCTCCTAGGCTCAGTTGTGTAACCTACAGCCAGGTAGTCTGCAGAATAAGAGTAAAATGCTTCCTAGTATTGAGGAGGCGTGGAGCCTTCCCATTCCTGCTGAGCTCACGTCCAGGCAGGGGGCCTTGAACACTGCACAGGCACAGCAGGTGAGATCCAGCTTATACAAGAGACGCCAGCCTCTTGGAAACTACTTGAATGATAAATTATATAAATGAGGGATATTAAAGCTGAGGCCTCACTCTGATACTTTCAGATTTTCATCAGTAAATATTGATGTTCCCAAAACTTGTCCTCCTGCGTCCACAGCCAGTGTGACGAACCATAAATCAGGATACGGTCTGAGGGAATTGGAGCGAGGCCTATATTGCAATAATCTAATTACTAGAGCGTAGTTGACCTTCATAGTGCCACTCTGTGTCACATGGCAAGTGTTAAGATTATGAAGCCACGCCGCAGGGACCTCATCATGTCCCACAACTCATCTCCTTAATGCAAAGATGCATCAATCTTGTGGAGTCACTGCACCGTACTCGGCGACCTGCGAGGCTGAAAATGCATGTTAATGTAAACATGGTATTAACCAGTGAAGATGCATGTGTCTGTTGTTTGTATGAAGTGGTGTAAATGGTTGTAACTTCAGGCTGCACCAACACCCCCGTCGGCACGTGGGCTTTATTTAGACCTTCTGTTTTCTTTGTCTGATCTGTCTTCATGTAGTTTTGTTTTTTATGGTCATTAACGATGACATCATCCTACAGTTAACTTCATGCCATCATCAACCTGCTCAGAAATACAGCCTCGAGGTTTTTACTTGCTCCAATATTATTATACGTTTCGGGTTTGATTGATTAAATGAATCAAGGTTAGAATAGTTTGTATTAGTTTTGACTTTTCATTCAGTTTAGTTTTAAAGTTTAGTTTAGTGTTTATTAAGTTTTATTACAGTTTTATGTTTCAGTTAGTTAGCTTTAGGGTTTTGTTATATGAGAGATCTTTTCAGGGCCCAGATTCAAAAAAGTATTGTGTAATAAAAACAACAAACCATTTGAGAAATATATTCAGTGAGGACACAGGAAGTGTGTTTGTGTCACTAACCAGAAGAATTCAACTGGACACAACAACAACATAAAATGTAGATCTGGATTCAAACATGTAAACAGTCGCACCAGACGCAGCCTGAAGTGTGAGTGTGTAGTTGTGTTTGTGTGTAAACGCCGAGGTTTGATCCATTTACGTTCGACTCGACATGAACTCGGTCCAGCTGCTGCTCTGTGGCTCATCATCGTTAATTAACCATAAAGTACTTGACATCATTAACACAGTGAACGTCAGGCACAGCTAAAACACTGAAGATGTGTTTCAACCCAAAACACTATGAAATAAACCGACAGAAACCAAAACTAAAGACATTCTCTCTTTGATTTTAGTTTTTAGTTTTGTAAACACACAAAACAGTTTCAGTTAGTTACTGTTTTTATTTTTATTTCATTTTCGTTTTTCACATCTAGTTTTCATTATTCAGTTAGTTTTAGTTCATGATAATAACCTCGGTGCATGTGCGACAAACCTCCACTAATGTGACTCATGCTGCATTATTTCCCCTCCTAACCACAGCATGAAAACTCTGGTTATCACCTTCATCCACCTGCGTCAGGTGGGTGGAGGTGATAACAAACAAACCACATCTCAGTCAGACTGTTGTGCATGTAAATGTACAGAGCGTTTGTTATGTTGTGTTTCCTCTGTGTCAAACATCTCATCAGGGCTCATTTGGTTAATTGATGAATGTTTATCTTTGCTGTTGACGTCATCACAAACTTTGTCCCCGTGCTGCGGATCCGTAGGCCTGCAAGGGGGAGGGAGGCCAGTCCGCCAGTAACCACACAGACCCGCAGGCCAGTCCGGCCAAGAGGAAACGCACTGCCAGCCCAGCGAAGGTACGGCCCACAGCGTCGACCTTTTTCTGCTGGATGAAATAAAGATCAGGTGTTACAGGTGTTACAGATGTTCATCTTCTCTCTGCCTCACCTCTACAGAGTGTCGCAGACGCGTGGGCAAACAGCAGCGGTCAGCAGCAGATCCCCAGCTGGTACCTGACGCCACAGAAGCTTCAGGTAGGAAAACGTCCAACAGCTGAAAACCTGCTTTTATGATCTTGTTTTTAATTAACTATACTTTGCTTTTACTTCATACATTTTTTTATTCCTTTTATTCTTTTTATACCTTTTTTTATGTTTTTTTAAAAACAGTTTTTTATATTGTTTTATTGCCCTTTTATTTATTAGGCTACACTTTTCTTCCTAAAGCACTTTGAGCTGCAGTTATGCATGAAAGGTGTTATACAAGTACAGTTTATCATTATTATTATTATTAATACTAAAAATAGTAGGCTAATTGTTTTGTGTTTAAACATTTGGTTTATTCCTCGTGAGTTTGTGAGGATTCAGATCAGCTCAGATTTTACTATCTTGTAATCTGGATAATTAATATAGTGGTCAAACTTTTAACGAGTCTGGCACCTGTTACATCAACAGATAGTGTTAGCCTACAGAACTAGCGGCCTGGTCTGTGTGTTTATATAATCTCGGGTTTTAAGATGAAAAGAACTGGATCTGTTTTTATTATTTTCTAATGTTGTGTATCTAACGCTGTCATATGTAAAACTCGCAGCACCTGGAACACCTGCGGACCAACCGAGCAAACCTCAAGCCCCCACAGGTGCAGATGCTGGAGCAGCTGGAGAACCAGTTCTCTCTCATGCAGCAACATCAGCAGCAGCAGGTACACACATGCACCTGTACTGATGAGTCTGCAGGTGCTAATTAGTGCTGCACGATTAATGGAAATATAACGGAAATCACTATGTGGTCAAGTGCAACATCCAGGTCACAGTGTCAGCACCATGAGCAGAGACTCCGCCTCCAGGTCGTCTCCTCCAGACTTACAGGAACAAAATCACATCATCACCGTTTTTTAATTGTTTCAGTGAAAATTAAAATATCTGACAAAACAATCTCAGTATGATTTAGTTTCAGTGTCAATGTAGAAACAGGAAGTTGTTGATGTTTGGTTTGAATCTCTCTTCTTCTTCTGTGTCAGATGCGGCAGCAGGCAGCAGCCGGTGGACAACCGCGGCCCAGCCTCCCCAACGGTCCTCTGGCCGAGCCCCCCCACCACCACGCCGGCCTCTCCTGCGCCTCCCCCCTCAATCACACGGCCGCCCGGCCCCCGTGCGTCACCCAGCCCACGGCCAACGGAACCTGTTCTTCGAGTCCCTCGGCGGCGGGGGGGCCGCTGGGACACCTGGAGAAGAATCACACCCTGGGACTGGGAGGTGGCGGCGCGAGCAACGGAAACGTGCCTTACCCGCAGCAGAACTCTCTACCTCACAACTGCACAGCCGCCAGTCACCCCAGCACCAGCAGCACTACCAGTAGTCCCAGTCACACATACGAGACATGGAGGAGCCAGCAACGCAACACTACCACTCAGGTACTACCCGCCGCCGCCGCCGATCTCTCTTATTCATTATGTCACGTATGTTTCAACGCGTCCTCCTCTCTCCTCAGGGGCTTCACAAAGGTCCAGGTTCACATTCGGCGGGTCCCAATGGAGAACCCCCTTTCTCTTCCTCCTCCTCCCCTCAGACCTCGTTCTCTTCCTCTGGCATTCTGAATCAGGTTGGACATTCCTCTGGGCCCTGCACTGCCTCCTCCTCAGCCTCCTCTCTGTCCCCCACCTCCCCCCAGACCACACCCAACCACCTGTCCTCGCCTCCCCACTCCGCTACTACCTCAGGGGTCCACACCAAAGACACCACGCCTTCAGGGGGCAGCAACGGCAGCGGCATCGCCGCCGCCGCCACTTTGCCATCAGGTCCGGAGGCCGCCGTCAGGCATTCCGCCGGGACGCCCCTTAGTCCCGGCCCCACCCCCGCGCAGGGATTGACTAATCACGTCCAGCCGCGGGTGACGGACAGCTCTGCGAGCCCGTCTCAGCCCGGCTCTCCTGCCCCCGGCGTGCTCAGTTCAGACAATCCTCAGCTCTCAGCCTTGCTAAAGGGAAAAGCCAATACTACCAGTAATGACAATAACAATAACCACAGTAACCACGGAGGGCCTTCCTCAGAGAAAATCAACAACGTCCACCCGGGTCTCCACGGCGCCGCCAAGCCGACATCAGAGCGCTCAGCGGCGTCCTCGCCACACTCGGCCGCCGCTACGCCCTCGCCGCGCTCGGCAGACCCTCACGCCGCCAACAGCCTCTCCTGCCTTAACAGCCCGTCCAACACCAACAGCCAGGGGCCCACGCTCAACGGGAAGGGGCCGGAGGACTCCCGCAGCCCCGTGAAGGTGGAGCCTCCTGCAGGAGCTCTCAGACACAACGCCCCCGCCGCTCTGGCTCCCTGGTCCTCCTTCTCCATCTACCCCAGCTCCAGCGAAGTCCTCAAAGCCTGCAGGTGAGACACACCGCACCTGGTGGTCCAGGTCATGTGACGAGAGAGAGAGAGAGAGAGAAAATATGACTGCAGTAGCTGCTGTGTGTGTGTGTGTGTGTGTGTGTGTGTGTGTGTGTGTGTGTGTGTGTGTGTGTGTGTGTGTGTGTGTGTGTGTGTGTGTGTGTGTGTGTGTGTGTGTGTGTGAAATCGTGAGTCATATTTTGATTCTTTGGTGCTTTTGCAAAATGTCATGACACTTTGACCCTGCACTGTGCTGGTTGTCTTCATCATCATCATCATCATGTTTGGCTGGACGCTGCCTCTCTGTGTCTCTGAGGCTGAGCTGCAGGAACAGTTGTCTCTGTGTCGTCATGTGACCTGAGCATGACTCGTCTGGAAGCTTATTTAAGCCTCAGTCCTGATGTGAGTCCTGCAGGTCCAGACCGGTCCTCCTGCAGAGTCTGCTGTGACACACATCATCACGTTATTGATTATGAGCAGCCGAGTCCAAAGAAACGATCACGTCAGAGTCAGAGTGTCTGGGATGTGGAGATGAGCAGCAGAGGATGATCCTGTCAGACTGAAGTCTCTCTGTTCTGCCAACACTGACTGAGTGCAGCGTCAGGCAGGTGCTGCACAGGTTGAAGGTGTGTCTGCTGCTCTGTCATTGGTGGGAAACACAGACCTGAGTCACTGGTGTCATGAAGACGTCAGGTGTCTGGTTTACAGCTTCCTTAAAGAAATAAGGTTGAAGGTTGTATAATAATATTGTTTCTGTCCCAGGCAGTGATGTTAGTTATGAAAAGCTCCTTAATGAATGACATTATTAGGAATTATTGTCATGTACAGCTGAGAAGTATCGACAGAAACGTCCATGAATCGATGCACTTGGTGAATAACACTCGGCCCTGACGTGACCGTTCACACGGCGTTCAGTGACTGTGTGTGACGCGTGATGAATGACGTCCTGTGTGGTTTAACAGTGAGCCGTGAACAGAGGATTGTATCAGGTGTTATTCAGCAGTACTGGTTAATGTAGCTCAGAAAAAGGTTTTGATTGGACAGGCTGAGCTCTGTCTCTGAGGCCACGTCCACACTGATACGTTTTCATTTTCCACACGTCCTCTGCAGTTGTTGAGACTTTTGGAAACGCTGCTGACCTCGTTTTAGTCTGAATATTAGGTCTGTGTATTATAATTTAGTTGTGTGTTAAGTCTGTTTTTAAAATGAAATGACACGGTCTGATTCGTCCCAGCAGTTTATAAAGAACTGAAAATATTTTTACTATTTCAAATGGATAAAACTTTTTGTCTGTGCGAGCTGTGAGCAGAGCAGCGCTTCACTCAACCCCTCCCTGTCTCTCTCGCTCGCTCTCTCACTCACTCATTGATAACAGCCCCGTCTTGTCTGATTGGCTGAAAACAACAACACATACCTGTTTGTTTACATATAAAGCAGGAAGTGAGATCTGATCACAAGTCAGCCAGTGAGAGGCATTTTAAATCCAGGTGTGAGCTGATGAACCTTTGATCAGATCACCTGAGATGTTGAAGGCGGGTTAATGTCCACGTCAGCTTGAACGCAGCTTGTTCAGTGATCGCCCGCTGTCTGACACTCACTCTCACTCTCTCTCTCTCTCTCTCTCTCTCTCTCTCTCTCTCTCTCTCTCTCTCTCTCTCTCTCTCTCTCTCTCTCTCTCTCCTCTCCCTCCCTCCCCCTCCGGCTGCAGGAATCTGGGGAAGAACGGTCTGTCGACGAGCAGCATCCTCTTGGACAAGTGTCCCCCGCCGCGACCCCCTCGCCAGCCCTCCCCTCCGCTGCCAAAGGACAAACTCAACCCTCCGACGCCCAGTATTTATGTGCGTACAGCTCTGCACCGTAGAAGGAGAAGTATTCACGCTGTTGTATCTGAAGCAGCAAAGCACAAACACTCAGAGTCTGCTCCTCCTGACCTCCCCTCCTCCTCCCCCCTCTGTCTCCTCTCTGACTTACAGCTAGAAAACAAGAGGGACGCCTTCTTCCCTCCTCTCCATCAGTTCTGCACCAACTCGGCCAACCCGGTCACCGTCATCAGAGGACTGGCAGGAGCTCTTAAACTCGGTAAGAACCCGATCTCCACTTCACTCCAGTTATTTTATGTCTCCAGTGTTTAACCAGTTTGATTCACTGTTGATCGGTTTGACAGGACGAGCTGCGTTCAGGGACAACTGGATGTTTCTGTGCTCTCCAGTCTCACGTGGCTCTGTGGGTGTGTCTCTGTAATCATGGCAGAGTGTGTGTGTGGATGAGTCTGACATGTATGACAACAGCACCACCTGCAAGTGGAAAGTGTTACTGCAGTGTGTTTGCTGTGAAGGAATCTGCTCGGCTTTGCCAAGAATGTACAAACATCTGCTCTTCTATTACGATGACCTTCTGCCCTGTTGTGTAAGAGTCTAATCTGAGAGACTGTTCACAGCTTAGTTCTTAAGAACTTATATTATTATGTGTGAAGACGGAGC